>NW_010191631.1:14024-14237 GCF_000695765.1 Mesitornis unicolor | reverse complement strand
AAATAAATAAATAAAATAATAAAAAATAAATAAATAATATAAAAATAAATAAATAAAAATAAAATAAATAAACAGGGGAAAAGTTGCAGACGGGAGGGACTGTCCATGAACTGGCTACAGGGAAGCTGGAGTTGAAGGGGCAGGAGTCATGGAAAGTTCTCGGGGAAACAAATTCAACAGCAAACAATACTGCTAGAGAAGAACACACAGTGG
>NW_010191631.1:0-14007 GCF_000695765.1 Mesitornis unicolor | reverse complement strand
ATAAAGCTTTCAAAGGGCTGTTTCTCATTTACTGACAGCAGAGAAACAAAAATGTTTTTTAACTTTGGCTCTGCGGAATGACAAACTTTTTGGAAAATACACGAGAAGCGCAGTAGGTGACAACCAAACCAAACCAACTGCATTGCTGGCCCAGGGAAAAAAAGGATGGGTTTGATGTTAAAGCTTCGGGGCTGAGCGTTGGAAGAGCTGGGTTTCTGTCTCATTCTTCGGTAGGTTCCTCTCTGGGTTTGGGCACAACAACCCGAGCCTTTCAAATCCAGCAGATTCCTTATGAGGTTGTATCTGCTCCAGCCGTTCACCTTTACTGGCATTCAAAACCTCATCTCCAGTTCCACAGCCACTTCTCGTTTCTGGGACGCAGAGGTGAGCTGGTCTGGCTCTCCACTTCTCACTCAAGTCTTGCACTGAATTTGCGTTTGTGCGAGGGTTTCTTTGGGTCTATCACAGCAAAGAACTCGGCAGGGCTACAAGTGAGCTTTAGTTCATGTACATGAGTCATTCCTACGTTAAGTCAAGGATAAATGCACGTGGGGTTTTTTAATACATGAGAAAAAGAAGGGGACAGGAAGGTGCTAATGTAGGAAAATTTACTGAAAGCACCAGCTGCTTTTTGGTAGCATCATCATTTTTAGGTGGGCTTCAAACTGCCCATAGAGAATACAACATCTGCAAGGTCGCAGTTGCTATGAATAAACTGGATGAAACCGAGCGTGTCTCATCCTTTGGTTACCCAGAGGTGTTTCTGGCTATCTGTATGACTCACTACTTAATTAGTGTTTGCAGACCAAAGCACCCAGAGGTCCCAGTCAAGCGCAGGACCCCATTTTGTTAAGAACTGGACACACACAGGGCCAGTCGCTGCCTCAGAGAAGTCACAGCATAAACAGACTTGACAGAATAAAGGCAGGAGCAAAACAAAAGCTTAGAGAGGGGCTGGCTGTCACGCAGCAGAGCAGAATCTCAGGAGGGAGCTGGAGCACATAAATGTAATGAACCGTTTCACATCAGAGATTGTATCAAAGACCCAAAATGTTTGAGAGATGTGCTGAATTTCAAACACTGGTTTTTGAAGATCAAAGTCTTCACTGCCCCGAATCCTCCCACAGTACAAGAAGCAAGAAGATCTGGTCATGGAAGCACAAAAAATAAAGGTTGAAAATCTAAGGCCATCACTTTTAGGGTAACTCCTTCCTTCTTCAACCAACTTGAGGCAGACAGATGCTATCCCAGTTTTGCACAACGTAATTAAGCTGCCGTATCTGGCAGCATCAATACATTCCTCATGGTAGCCTCCTGTGCATAATAAGCTCCAGAATGAATACACAATACAGGCAATTTCTGAAGGGTTTAACCTAAAGGACGCCCTAGTCACAATCCTTAATACACTGGGCACAAAGACGGGTTCCAAATTAATCCCTTGCAACATAAAGCAGCAGCTTCACTTAACTGGAGACGCAGAATAGCATCTGACTGAAAAAAAAAAAGATAATCAAAAGCAAGCATGAACTTGAGCAGAGAACATGCTTTATTGAGAAGTAGATACAAGAATAGCACATTCTACCACATCATGGGAACGGGGTTTAACTGCTGCACGAGAATGGCCTTCTTCCCTACTCCACAAGAGATCTACTTTGTCAGACAGTTTCATGAGTATCTGTAGTTAGTTACAATACAGGAGCAAAGGGCACGAAACAGCAAAACTCAGTAATGCCCACAAGGTATACACCATGTACTGATGATCTTTTTTCTTTTTCTTTTCTTTTTTTTTTTTAAGGAGGCAGAGAAAGGCAGACAACCAGCAGAAGAGCAATAGAGAACTTTTCCACGTTAGGATGGGTCAGTGGTTAACAGGAAACAGCTCCTACCTACCGGTGTATTGCAAGTGTTTCGTTTCATACACCACTCAATGAGGAAGCATTGGAAGGTTTAAATGAAATCAGCACTATGAGGTGCTGCCATCGTCTACCCCAAGATTGTCCCCCCCTTTTAATCACACTGGAGCCATAGAGGAAACCTGTGGCACAAGGACAGTGGTTATACTTGAAAGCCATTGTACGATAGTTTCTTCTGGTGGTGCTGATGGAAGAGAAGAAGTAAAAGCTTTTTTGTTTTACAAAGACAAACAAGAATGCACTGTCAGAGAAGCAAACCATCCACACAGCTAACTGGAGCTGCCGCTGCTGCACAGAGCGTATGCTGTAGGCGATCCAACGACTGACGGTATTTGCATTGTAGTTTCTGTGGCTGTTTGGACAAGGCTAGCAAAAAAAATCTGTCTGAAGTTTTTCTTTCTTCAGCCTAGAGGAAAAAAATCCTCTCCAATACAAAGAGACCTACGCTTCAAGGAAGACTACTCTGGGAAAACTATCTCCAATGAAAGACACTGAACAGGCTGTTTCTGTGTAAAGGAACTCAGGAACTAACTCTTGAGAGAGAAACCAGGAAAAACCAGTAACTTATCATCAAAGAGGTCTCTCCAGCAGACATGGTTCTGCAGTAGCTCCAGGAGCGTTAACCAAGAGCAACCCTAGGAACATCTCAGACCATGATGTTCTCACACACTTAGCCTTGACTCCTCCAGGGTAACACAATCAATCACACCACTCAGTTATAAGCTATGCAAGCTTCTGACTGTACAATATTAGCTATGTGAAGACCTGTTCTATTATATGGAGAACACTGCTGAAAGAGGTGGCATGTCACCTTACTAAAACTATTGATACATGGAATGGCACAGTCCATCAGACAAGACTGGGTAAAAATGCTGAAGTCAGTGTAACTGCCAACTTGGTGGAAAACCAGACTTTCCCCAAACAAGCATTATTAGACCTTGTTCAAAAGCCACAGAAGTTATCTCCATTACTTAGAATGCAAGGAACCTGAAGGAAGAAACAACCAGATTATAGGACACAACACAACCTCATTGGAATAAGAACATTAGGGTAAGACCAGTGACTGGACAGGTACAGTACCAGGTATCAGAACTCCTTGGGCCAGTGCTGCTAGGAGCTTCATTTGGGTCCTATACAGATCCAATCCTTGCAACCTCATTGAGGCCGAAACATAAAGTTCCTCAGAACTAGCGTCTGTGGTGTGCACAAAAGATCTGGGCCAGAACAGTACCAAGGGGAACTGATCTTTTGGGAGGGTACTGTACCAGCCAATCACAACAGCAACAGAGACAACAGAGATCCCTAGGGTACTTCCTACTGCTGGGGTTCACTGGCTTCAGGAGTGACAGACAGTTAAGTTCCCTTAGGAGGGGTCCATTTCAAACAGCTGGGATCCATTATCTTATTGCTGTTGGATCTTTTTGCCTCTTTGGCTATCCATTCATCAATCAGATCCTAAGGAAAAGAGCATGAAAGGGCAGGTTAAAACAAACGATCTGTGATGGAGAATTATCCATGGTACAACACCACACATCTAAGCCCACAAATGGGAAGATGAGCAACCTACAACTGCCTAGCATGACAAACATAACATTTCCTCCGCAGCACTCTCTAGAAGCCCTTCCAGTCACACTGCTAAGTCTCAGGGTGGACAAAACAAAAGCGAGAAGCTGTCACATTTAGGAATTTATAAACCACTTGTCTTATGTCTAACGATGGTACAAACAGAAGTCATTCAGGATTCCATTAATTCAGTTCACTTCTGTGCCACCCATTTGCCCAATAAAGGGCAGGGATGATGAGGAGCATGACAGCAATGTTGATCCATCGCTCCCCTAAAAAGCTGCTTACAACGAACGCTATTGCACACATCAGAATATGAAGGTCAATGCAGCGTATTTCTAGGCTACTGAAGAATCAGCTCAGAAACCCATGTCGTATTTTATCAGTTACTGCATTTGGAAACTACAGTGCTCCTTCACTAGAATCGAAAGGCTGGAAAACCCAGCAGAATGTGAAGGAAATACTGATTTCAGCAAGTTCATACGAATCTAACAGCTAAATATAAGGAAACAAAAGTGCATAAATAGCCATCACAAATCTCACCTGTCTTTTTAGGACCAGGTGTTTTCCTTTCCAGTATTTGAGCATCTGAAGCGCCTGCAACGTGCTAACGATGTCAACGGGGTTTACTGCAGTCTCCTGGCTGATTTCTGCAAACCAGTATCAGTTTATGTTAGAAGAGAAATAAATTCCTCCTCAGCAGCCCGTAATTGTTAAGTTTACAACTACAACTTCTATGCAACTCCTTTTGAAGCGATATACACAAGGTGCCTTGCAGATATTGAAGGTGGCACGTGCAGTGCTACTGTTGCTGCATGATCTGCCCCCTTTCACCACCCTGGTGATCTGCTGCACTGCTGTGTCACTCGCCTTTGCTCACTTCACTCTCGAGGGGTGATTGATTGCAATTAGCTTGAAGAACAGCCCAGCTCACCCAAAAACTGAAAGCCAGCCTAGACACTGCAATGATTTAGTAATATGAATTTTAGGATCCAAGTTAATGAGGTGTAATTGTGTGAAAGATGTAGCTGCTTCTTCAGAACTACCACGGTAGCTCCATGAAATGCTGCATACTCCAAGGTGCCATAAACATAAAAATGCTATTAAAAGAAGTCTCAGTATTTTCCCAAAGCAGTTGAAAGCCTCTCAATGGAGCCACTTTTCTTTTTAAAATTAACATTCTCACCTACAGACGGATGAAGTTCTTTGCTGAATCTTTTAAAAAAAAAAAAACCACATGTTTTTTTAAAAGCAGCAGCCAGTTCATACTTTCAAAACTCTGCATCTGGCTTATCTTTACTGGTGGCAGGACTGGAAGGGAACCATACCCAACTATAGGAATATTCCACCAGCTGTGCTGCGACACAAACACCTGTGTGAATGAGTCAAGCATGACTTGCTTGTATTTGAGGAAAATGAGTGGATGAGATGCACAGGTATGTTCCTGAACCAATTCACTACAAGCTTATTTAGCTTGAAAACATACCTTTTATAGAGATCTCTTTTCCTTGGAAATTATGCAGGTAACGAAGGAGAACTTCCTTCCAGTAACTACGGTAGCTGATGAGACCCAAATCAGACAGAGGGCGTTCCGGAGAGCCAACTTTTTCTTCTACTTTGGAAAGCAAATAGCCTGTAAAGGAAAGAAAACCTATTTATTCTTCCTAAGCTACTCTCTCCTGACTGTCACCCTCTTTAGCACATGCAGAACTCAGTTATAATGAAAACTGCTCAACCACCACCACAGACAAGTTACATTTCTTGGTGCAACTGTCATGTTGGACAGAGTATGTTCGCAGAATTTCTCTACTTACTGAAGTCAATGAGCATTTTGCCGTAGCCTTGCCTCATATATTGAGGCATTGTCAGGATACAAGAAACATTGTAGTTGAGAAAAGAATTCTTCTCCTAAAAACAAGAACAGAGAGGACAGATTAACAGGTCTAGATCTGCACAAACAAAGGGCATATCATGGTCCCAACAGACTGAACAAGCCTGTGCGCCTGATACAATACGTGAAAGCAGCAACAGTAGAAAAACCTGCCTAACAACAAGTAACACGATCATCCTTCAGCTACCAACCTGGCTCAGTGTCTTACTTTATTAGCCATTAAATTGGGTGTCTGGTGCACAATTTTAAGCCTAGGCTGGCTGGCCATGGAGTTGTACCTGAGAGGGAACCAGTAACACTCCCACTACCACCTCTGTAAGCTACCAGGCTTACAGGCAACAAGAGAGCGACATAGCAGCATTGTAGGGACGTGGTATATATTGAAATGTTCAGACAAAGAGACCTGGACACACTTATCCTCAGATCAGTGCAGACTGTTCTTTACAGCTTCTTTTTTTCTTATATATTTATTCAGTTTTGACTCAGGAGATTTAAGGAATATAGTTTCCTGCACTTTGTTTGGGAAGAGTATCCTCCTACCTAAAGAATTTCACTGCCTGAAATAGCTGAACTAACTGCATTGCATGATATCACCATGCCCAGAAGGGTAATCACTTCTTCTGTACTGAAGTAAGAACCACCAGGAAATGTACTTCACAAATGTGCAGCAGAGGTTAAACAAACAGATTGGTAGGCAACCTGTCTGAGCAAACAGTTGAGAAAACTGGCTCCTACTCTAAGCTTGGCCAGTGACTTGTAGGATCTGCTTAAGTTATCTGAGTTATGTGTCAGCTTCTCCACCTAATTTTTATTCCTTCAAGTACTTTATTAAAAAAAATAATGGTGATTAACACTTATTTTAAAGTATTTTTCTCTAAATTTCTTTACATTTTCTTTATCCTTACTTTTGCCTACATTTAAGACACCATTATGTTTCCTAACAACAATAGCTCATTTCAGCTGATTCGGTTTTTGGTAGCAATGAGGAAAGATGTGACAGCAAGGCACCTGCAATCCCTGCAGCAAACATAACAATTCACACAGATGAGGTTTGAAACTTACCTACTCCTAAAGGCAACAAATCCTGAGACTACAAAAACTCAGGAGAAGAAATTCAGTCCTGATAATCTGTGTCCTAAGTTTCATTCTAGTGAGGTAGTAATGCATAGACATTTTCAACTAACCTTGGAGAAATATCCTATCAGGTGACAGCCAGTGTTGTCAGCTTCTGTCATGACATAGAAGAGGAAGGGTTCAACATCGTAATACAGTGTTTTATGGTCCAAGAAAAGTTTTGCCAGCAGACACAGGTTTTGACAGTAGATCTGGAAGCAAAAGGAGAGTAGGATACACCTGCTTATTACAGTGGCACATTCCAAGAGCGGACAAAAACAGGCGTACATGGGAAATGACATGAAAACTCTGAATCATCTGAGAAATGATGTAGTCTTTCAAACAGAGCAGCTGGGCCAGGAAACAATTCCATTTGTGAAGAAACTTGATAAGCCTGGCTTCCTAAGGGTGGGACATGACGTCTGCAATATCTGTCTCTGAATGCCCAAGCTATCACATCCTCAGAGAAAGGGAACCGAAGGCTGGATCTCTGCTCACTTGTGCTGCATTGTATTAATCCCCTGCTTCAAGGTTATCTCTGCTAACTAGAAAAGACTCCTCCCAACTTCTGGCAGTGTAGAATTTAGTTTCTAAAATTGTTTCTTTGTTCTTTCCTTTGAGGCCTTGAAGACTCGTAACAACCAGACAGGGCATAAGCATGGTGGTGCTACTGCCTGGGACTGAATCTGCACTTGGAGATTCATGTTCTACACTTAAATTCAGGGTTAAAGAGGTCATCCTCAATAACACAAGGCTGCTTCCCGCTCTAACCCAAATTTGACTGAGTATTCACAGTGAATGGGAGAGGGCAGTAGCAATCTACTGAGACCAAGCACAGAATCTCCCCCATGACGTTCAGAAAGGGATCTTGACACACATCTCCGAGCACGGTATGAGACAACAGATGGAACTGCTGGAGCACAAGAGGACTAAGGAATAACCACAGAGAAAAAGGCACACAGAACTACTGCCAGAATTGCCAAGAATGGACAGATCAGACTATAGTAGCCTTTCTGCAACTGAACAGAGAAAGGGCCATATGCATCCTATTTCTCTACAGGAAAAGCAGTGCCTGGTACATCTGAAAGACAGACTCCACGCTCCAGACTGGCCTAATGATCGCAGTTGGCTACCTTGTTCTTTTTCCCATCCACTTCAAACACCGAAATGGAGCCTTTGCGGTAGATTTCATCACCTGGTGGATGTTTCCAAACACATTTTGCCTATGAGAGGAAAACAAAGTTAGGGTGACACTACTGTTTTAAAGGCAAAGAAGGTTACAACAGCTACTGGAAACACCAGGAGACATGCAGTCTTCTTACCTCCTAAAGTGAGCAATTGAGCTAACAACAGTAATGTTTTAAAACATTCACATGCTTACATCAGATTTTAAAACTCAGGAATCAGCTCTGCCCTAGCCCTTACCATGTGTCGGCGCAGTATTGTCTGGCTTTTCATGTACTTGAGACAGAACTCGCACATGTAGAGACGTCCCAGACGAGCATACTCTTCTGGGTAGGGAGAATGATACCAAGTATCCAGCTCGTAACGGCCGAAAGCGATTGTTTTAATCATATTGCTGCCTTCTGTGATCTGGCCCTGGAGCCGCAACTTTTCCTATGAATGAGAAAAATTGATATGTTTGTTTGTTTGTTTGGGGTTTTTTTTAAGTAGGTAGAGAGGAAGGGAGCCCTATTTATTTCCCTCAAGGAAATAATTTACTTCAAGTCTCCTAAATTCATCTTTCAGTGTGACCACATCTAATGACCTCTTCCACAGGCCTCTCCTCACTCAAACTCAGCTTGAGCCCTGTCCACAAACAGGACAACTACTGACTGTTCCTGTCACCAGGGAATGTCTTGTGAATGAGCACTCAGCAGCACACTAACGCCAGGATCCTACTCTTTCTGTCATAAGCTCTTTGCCACTTCATGCTTCTTTCCTAATCTGTAGGGAGAGGACACAGTCTAATGTTCTGTCTTAAATGTCCCAGATGTAATTGTCACTGGAAAACATCAAAGTATCCTTTGGTTCATCTCTGGAGATGGAAAGTGGCTTTGGAAAGCACTTACAGAAGCCTCAAGCAATACAAGGCTTTGAACTCCATTCCAGTCACCAGCTACTGTCAAGATGATTTTTGTCTTTTACTATCATCACTCCTTAACCATTCTTTCAGCAGGTGAAGCTGTCCATCCCTTAACTAAAAACAAATACCTATTAAATGGGACTGTTACCAATTATTCCTCTTGCAGGCACTGCAGCACTGATGACTGCAAATGCTTAGCTCTGGCTGTACTTTCAGCAAACCCTCCAAATGACTGGCACTTAAACATTATCCTCAGTGTAACGCTGCTGACTCAGCTGGGCTCTAGCTGCTCTTCTTACAAACTCTGATTCTATATGCACGAAAAACAAAACCCAGAAAGCATTCACATTTCTAAAAAAGACATTTGCTAGGGGATATATCATGCGTTGGAAGATATTCACATTTCTAAAAAAGACATTTGCTAGGAGATATATCATGTGTTGGAAGGCTCACCAGGTCCTCAGACGCCCGCGCTTGCGCTCTTCGGAAAAGCTCAAGGTCATACTCGCTCGTCAGGTTTTCAAGTAAAGGTTCCCTAGTATTGCCATAGGTTTGTCTGTGTTCCTAGAACAATAAAATAATAGGAGGTTTGGCTGCCTTGCTGCTACAAAACTGTTGGATCCCGCAGCTTTTTTAGCTGAGAATGTTGCAGAATGACTGGGAAAGCCAAACTCTCATTTCAGAGAGGAGGGAATGAAAAAATGAAGTTAGTGCTGTTACCATATATTTTTCTTTTTGCTCCTTGCTTAGTCCCGAGTTCCTCTTCTTCCTGAGCTCAGCTACTTTCTCTTTGTATCGCAGCTGTCTCTCTGTTGGTGCCTGAAAGGAATCAGAGGTGGAAACCTTCACTAGGCTTCATCCACTTCAAACATTTTTCTTCACCTTCCCACACTAAAGGACCTCTGTCCTGGCTTTCATTTTATGAGGTTTGTTGCCTCTGAACCAAATCCTGTGCTAATAAGAAGGCACTGCAGTTACAACACAGGTATGTAAAGTAGGAAATGTTTCTTCCTACCGCAGCTTGCCTTTGCCAATGTACTCAGTCCCACAGGACAGGGTGCGCTCCTTATGCACTGCTTAATCATGGGGAAAGGCTCTGAGCTGACTCATTAAGTCATCTTGACTCAAGTCCAAGACTCATGAACTGAAAAATGTAATTCCCCTGGTTTTATTCTTTTCTATTTAGTCAGAGTAAAATTGTAGTCTACAGTCCTGCAGGAATTCTCTTGTCCTAAACATGCAGAAAAGATCATCCTGAGAACAGCAAAAGCCTCCTTTGCAGTATTACTGGCCAGTGCCACCTCTCTGCTCTCACTACCTGCCCCAGTCTCTCCTCTAAGGGATACAGTGAATTGCCTGGAGCTGACAAACATGGAGTGTCAGGACTTGGCACAACAGTTTATCCGAGAAGTGAAAAAGGGAGATCAAGTTAAAATTGTGGTCACTGGAAGCCACAGGCTGAGGTTTTTCCCACTCTGAACTGAGCAGCCACTCCATTCTGTGCAGGTTGCCTACCTGGTGTCTGGTGGCGTGCCTGTTGTTGTCATCCTGCCGGTGCGCCAGCATTCTCTCCTCAATCTGCTTATCCCGGCTCTGTGCTCGCACCTGGAAGCCAAAACTCATCTGTGAATGCTGCAGGAATCTACGGCCAAAGCCTTCATTTTTTCAACTTCTCCTTTAGGTGAATTTTTTTAACTGTAATTCACAGCTTATTTGATACACAAACACTGCTGTCTTACAGCTAAAGACATCAGCTGAAACATGTTAACTCTGTTTTCTGTTTACAAATGGCAGGTCTTGGCATTTTGTTCCGAAAAAACATAAGGAAGATAAAACAGAAAAGTATTTTACCTTGCACTCATCCGCTGAGAGATTATGATATAGTGGGCAGCCCGATATGGAGAAGTGTCGCTCGTGTTTTCCAGTTAGATGCCCTGCAAAGAATCAGAAAAAAAACCAAAACACTTTTAACATATAACATAAACTGGTTTAAAAGTATCCTAGATGGGCAGACACCTCACATGAGCTTCTCAAGGAGCATGCTTAGTTTATTACCAGTGTGACAGGAGGAGCACACTTCACGGTTCATGGCACAAGCTTTAAGAACGAAAAGGAAAAATCTTTTTCACGCTAACTCAAAAGCTGCACTCCATGCAAGCAGCCAGGTATATTAGGGGTCTGAAATAATTTGTTTCTGAAAACCTGCTTCTGGCAGAGACCAGTACCCTACCTGCAAGACTCTGCATTTTCCTCCCACACCTGTGCTCAAACTCCTAACTTGTCCTTTACCCTAACATCCCCCAAACACTCCTAGCCAGAAAACACCTCCAGGAAAAATATACCTGCAGATATGCTTCATATCCCTTCTCTAGACCCACTTGTCAGTAATACTTCTGATCCTAATAAAACGTGTATCTTTAGGATGCATAACTCAACTGAGCGGGACTTTGAATATCACAGCAGGAAGTCAAAAACCAACAGATTAATCCTGGAGCTGAAATTACCTAAAGAGTTACAACCAGGAGTGGGACATTTCATGTTGAAATTGTAGCTTTCATGGAAGCGGCGGCGCTTAGGGCGGTGAGACAGGTCACTTCCAGAATCCTTCATGGACATGTCCTTGGCAATGCTCTCATCATGGGACACATTTGGACTGGAGATATCAATATCAGACTCTGAGGAAGGGGCATTCCCGGTGGGGGTACGAGGTGGAGACTCATCGTGATCCGCTGCATTTTTAGTGTCTGAATAAGGATCAAGATGTTACAAATTTGCCTGAAAGAAAGCTTTCAAAAAAATATGTAAAGCAACTGCGGACAGCTGTCTCAAACCCTCTTTCCTCAGGATATCACAGTGTGTCCTCAGAGAATGTACTCACATACTCTTTCCAACAGCATTTTGCAAACTTTCAGCACCTCACATACCTCTATCAGAAAAGTCAACCACTTGCTCAGTCTCTGACCCAGATGAGCGGGTCTGCCGGAGCGGGTATTTCTTTGGAGTCACAGGAGTAGGCTGCTGTTGGCTGCGGGTAACCCTCCTCGTAGAATAGACAGGTTCTTCTGCTCCAAACGATGGCGGATTACGAACTGGGCTGGAATCTAATCCCACAGAAGAACCACAATTACACCCACAATAACCACTGTAAGTCAGACTCGCCTCACACGTGCTCTGAGATCTAGAACACCAACATCTGAGAGCTGGGTATCAACACAGAGCCCTGTCCCACTGCTCACCGCCACACACCACCACAAAGATACGCTCTGTACTTTTGAGCTTTAATCTTTTGACACTTTTACCAACACTGAGGAATCTGGAATTAGATCAGCTTTCTCCGGACTTAATTACTTAATGAACTAGTAATTACAAACCAGCTCCCATTTGGAAAGCTAAAGAACTGTTAGTTCAGATAAGAACCATCAGTGTTTAGATAACCCTTGGGATTAGCAAGATTGCTTCTGGTGTGGAGCTGTATTTAGGACCCTGCGTGTGGTTTTGTGATCCTATACTGCTCAGAAGAGTATAAAGCAATTATTTTGCATGAAAACAATGCTTTCATAATCTAGGAATATCACAGGCAATCCCATACACATCCAAACCACCTTTCCTCTTGTTTTTAATTACCAGATGATGATGCATGTACATTTCTTACCTGCAGTAAAACCTGTCACAAACCAGATTCTTTATCAAAGTGTATACATGGAGCAATGGAAAGAAGTTATTATGTACTGTCATTTCCTCCCCTTGATGCCAGATGGCTGCTTATTAACTATCAGCCAAGATATGACTACACTAACACTGAAAATGAGGAGGTGGACACAGCGTTTCCTCTTATAATCTCGATGCCAAAATAGAAGCGTACAAAATAACTGGCAATATGTTGATTACATTTATTGCAGAGTAGGGTCAGCGTCAGCAAGACATGAAAATACATTTTCCCTTGCAGTACAGAAAACCCCAAACAAACAAAGCAAGCAAACAAAAACAGCTTTCATCCCTAAACACCCTCTTTCTAACTTGGCTCCAGTATCAATATAACCATCTAGACAGAATGCAAATTTTTAGAGTTCTCAGAATAACACAGGAGGTTCCACTTCAATTTGAGAAGAAACTTCTTCTCAGTGAGGGTGACAGAGCCCTGGCCCAGGCTGCCCAGAGAGGTTGTGGAGTCTCCTTCTCTGCAGACATTCAAAACCCGCCTGGACGCCTTCCTGTGTAACCTCATCTGGGTGTTCCTGCTCCGGCAGGGGGATTGGACTGGATGAGCTTTGGAGGTCCCTTCCAATCCCTAACGTTCTGGGATTCTGTGAATAATAAGGCAAAGCTGCAAGCAGAATGACGAGGTTTGATTCCTACAGCCTTTCACAAGTAGATAGCTTTACCTTTTGAACAGAAGATACTCCAGTATGGAGCTCCACCACCAGCGTCACTGTTAGATTATATTACCTCATATGTGCAATATGCACATATAAAGACCACTTTTTGTTGTGGTATATTAAATAGCCAATGAAAAAACTTAAATATTTGTATTTAGGTACAAACTCCACGCAATTACGTTCTAAAAGTCAGGAATATGGAGTATGTTGAGCCTCTTGCTACTTAAGAGGCAGATTTTCTTTTCCTTGTTTACGAAAATAAAGCATTTACCTTGAGAGCTCTGACTGAGTCTGGCTGAGGAGCGGGTCACACGGGCGGATCGTCGTGATGTGCCATCGCTTTCAGAGCTGTCTGTATGCTCAGGATCCGTGGAGAAATCGGAGTCTTCTGTCCCATCCGAGCTACTGCCCGCATTCCTCTGCAACACCACAGACCCAGACATTAGCACAGGGGCACATAAACCAGCATATTGTATTTAAACTAATTTAAAAGAAGAGAGAAAACATTTGAGGCTAGGTAGGTAATTTCAAGTTGACACAATGACATATGCAGATTAATAAATGTCAAGTGTAGTACTCTAGAAAAAGTATTTCAGTTTAATAAATACACAGTGTCAGACAGTGTCTTCCATAACAGAAGTTTCCACAAACTTATCCACTAATAACACGGTAGCACTCGATTTTACTTAAAGCAAAAAGGTAAATGTAGTTTCAAAGCTGGACACACCAAGCTCTGAGCTGACCGTTTTCAGTTCACCCTGCCAAGCCAACAGCGCTCCCGCACCATCTGCCTGTTCAAAACAGCAGAGGCAGCCCAGCAGAGCACAAGGCACCAGGGGAGCAGGTGGTGGAGAGAACAGATGGGCTCCAGCAATGGCCAAACTGACTCTTCACCACTCAGCAACTCAGGGCAGCGTCAGGGCTCCTCGGTGGAAGCAAGGCAGAGAAAATGAAGGCACTCAGCGAAGATGCTGGGCCAAAAGAGGCTGTGAATGCAGCTGTGTTCACCTTGTCTCGGACCGCCGGGGCGCCCCCCTGGACCATGCAGCGGACTGGGTGGCTCTC
>NW_010191630.1:1018-10405 GCF_000695765.1 Mesitornis unicolor | reverse complement strand
GCCTTCCTACCCTTAACAGATCAACACTCCCATACTTCCAACACTTTCTAACAACGTTTGATCTCTTGGCACTTCCACCAGCGCCTTTCTTTGTGCTCCTTGGGCACACCAGGATGAAGGCGAGCTGCCCCAGCACCGGCTGCTTGATAGATCACCAGGTCCACGGCCAATGTCATCAACTGCATAGGAAAACAATTAGAATGGTTCATAAAACAAAGCGTCCACGCAGCGTTCCCACCTGCTGTCCAGGCCTCTGTGCCAAATTCTGCTCCACCAGCCCTGGCCAAGGGGTATATAAAGGTTGTGCAGCTCCTCGGTGCGGCCACGGCAGACACGGGCTGAGAGGAGCATGGGAGGACTGGCCAGGGAAGGTAAGGACGCGTTTGCAACCTGAACAGCTCGATATGGGCATTGCCTGTGCCTGGTTTGGGGTGGCGGTGCTTTGGGGTGTCTCTGTAAGGGTCGGTTCCAAGTCCACTTTCTGTGAAGACTGATAGAAATAAGTGTATTTCATCCAGGTCAAGCTTTCTGAATTTCTTGTTTTCTTCACATTGAAAGAGCATTGTGAATATTATAAACAATTACCAAAAGTTTTTCAGAGTAGTGAGTAATTCTCTCGCCTTTTCATTTTATTTTAGTGTCCTCCGTTCATTCCTCAACTAATTCAGCTCCTGTTTACGTGCTGGTTTTATCCCAGTTGTAGCCCATTACTTGCTTTTCAGCAGGCACAATAGGGCTGCAGGCACCGCTCTGGCTTACAGATGTATGGGGGTTTTAGAGGCTTTTAAATCTCCACATCGATATTGTGCAAACTCGGGGCTGCACACCCAAGCTGGGAGTGGACTGGTGGTTCCATGCCTTGGTGACTCCGTGCCTTGGTGGCTCTGTGCCTTGGTGACTCCGTGCCTCGGTGGCCGGGGCTGCTTTGACTGTGCTGCGGTGCCCTCCTTCTCCCTCAGGTACCAGCATGGCAAAACTCCGCTCCCTCAGCATCCTCCTCATCCTCCTGGTCCCCACGCATGCCACCAGGTCACCCGACTGTGGGGGCATCCTGGCCCCGTCGGGGATCAGCTACCGTAAGTCCGTACCCCGCATCCCCACATCAGTGGGAAGGGGGCAGCTGTCCGTGGTGAGACACCAAACATCGGCACCAGGGTCTCATGTCGTTAATTAGCTTGCGTTCATCATCCCTTCCCGTAGCCAGTAATGGGGGGTTGGTAAGAGATGGCAGTGCGTCAGCTGGATGGGTTCTGTTCTGTCCACCTCTGTGCCCTAGATCACAAGCTCCAGAAGCTCATAAAACCCCATAAAGCTCCTAAAACATCACCTCCAGGTTTCACTGAACAGGAGCTTTAGGTCTCGTTAACCACCAGCTCCAGGTCTCATTAAACACCAGCTCCAGGTCTCATTAAGCACCCGCTCTCTTTCGCAGTGGCCGAAGTTTCGAAGCCGCATGCTGAGATGGTGCTCAGACAGGATCTGATGGCCCCGGCAGCCCCAGACCTGTTCCTCGGCTCCCCACAGCCCAGCAGGTGAGTCCACTCCGCTCTTGTGGAGAATCAGGCTCCCTGGGGGTCAGTGGTGCCACCCTGGGGGCTCTGGTTTATGCGTGCACTGTGCAGATCTCGCAGCATTTTGGGGTTTGCCCCTGGGTCGGGGCTGCTCCCCTGACCCCCCACCTCTGCCCCAGCAGGAACCAGGTCACCGCAGTCAGCGTGGCCCAACTGTCCCTGTCGCTGGTTCCCGCTCTTGTGGAGAATCAGGCTCCCTGGGGGTCAGTGGTGCCACCCTGGGGGCTCTGGTTTATGCGTGCACTGTGCAGATCTCGCAGCATTTTGGGGTTTGCCCCTGGGTCGGGGCTGCTCCCCTGACCCCCCACCTCTGCCCCAGCAGGAACCAGGTCACCGCAGTCAGCGTGGCCCAACTGTCCCTGTCGCTGGTTCCCGACACGGGGCTGCGGCTCAGCATCGACGTGGACCTGAGCGTCGCAACCGCCCCGTGAGTGTTGGAAGGAGCCCGAGCTCCCGGCCACGGGGCTGCATCCCCAGTGTCTGCCCCTGGGGTCGGGGAGAGGGGCACCAGAGCAACCCCCCACTCCAGCCCCGCTCTCATCCCCGGCACAGCTCGAGCTCCAAGGTGCTGCGGTTGAACATCCTGGCCGACTTCCACGTGGAGATGAACCCTGAGGGGAACCTGGAGCTGGTGTCCTCCATCTGCAAGCCCAGCGTGGAGGAGGCGCGGAGCAGTGAGGAGGTGGACAGGTCAGTCCCGCGTTCTCCTTCTGCTGGGCTCTGGGTAACGGGGAAGGAAGAAACTGAGGCACGAGGGCTTTTGGGCAGGGAGGTGACACAGCTGAGGTCTGCTCCCTGCCCTAAGAGCTTACAGAGGTTAACACAAAACCTTCAGGGCAGGAACTTTGTTCTGCTGGGTGTTGGTTTCCCTATTTTAAGAGAGTTTCTTTCCCTCGTACGGGACTGGATCTCTTAAAGTTGCATAGCAAGAGCATTTTTAATGTAAATCCAATGGTAATTCTTTGGTGGTTTAGGATTCTGAATTGTAATGGTAGCTTAACAGATAATAGAATATAACGGTACTGCTGCCTCTGGATGCCTTTGGGGTCAGATAAAAGATGCTCATGGGACTTAAATGAGCTGGTCTTCACCTCACTCCCGTTCTGTTGTTCCCATCCAGCAAATCCTACAGTTCAGCCGTGGAGAAGGAGATCAACGTGGATAAGGTAAGAGGGAGTCTGGGAGGTGTGAGACAGGAGAGGACGAAGCCGTAAAAGCTCTGAGGATTTGAGTGCCTTGAGCCAACCAGGGCTGTGCCCGTGGCCACCGAACGCTGCCAGCCCCATGTCCTGGTTGCTGCACACCCGACCGATGGGGACAGCCACATCAGAGGCGTTCAGGGGACGCCTGATGCTGGCAGACCCCCATTCCCATCCACCACCTTGGTTTTTGTTGTTCTTTATCCCATAGATCTGCCTGGAAGTCTCCAAACTGCTGCTGTTTCCAAACCAACAGCTGATGTCTCTGAGTGGTGAGCACTTGATTTTCAGTCCTTGTATGGACCCAGGGCATCGGGGCTGGTTTTGGAGCCATCATGAGAGGGGACGGGCTGCCCCTCACTGCATAAGCCCAGCATCACCCCTGGGTCCCACTCCTGCACCCGGCTCCTTTCCCTGCTATTTTTCTCAGGGATCCCATTCGCGTCTCCACCACTGACTCCAAATCTGAGGGTCCCTCTGCTCCGTTCACAGCCCAGTTCCCGGTGACACCGAACTGCCAGCTCCAGTACCTGCCCCTGGCCGCCCCCATCTTCTCGGAGCAGGGCATCACCGTGTCCTTGCAGGTAAACACTCAATTTCCATTGCTCACAACCACCCCTTCGCTGTGCTCCCTACCCCAAACACCTCCCCAAACTCCTCTCTCGTGTCCCCGCAGACAACTTTCCAGGTGGCGGGCATGGCCATCCCCCTGCCCAGCAGCCCCGTGCCCTTCAGCATGCCCGAAACGGCGCGCTCCAGCCCTGCCCACCTCACCTTGGCTTTCTCCGAGCACTTCTACACCAACCTCTTCTTTGCCCTGGAGATATCGGGAGCCTTCAACATGACCATCCTGGTGAGCAGCGCCCGCGAGGGGTCCAAAACTTGTGTTTGGAGGAAGATCCCTGCTCCACAAAGGGCTTGGAGGAGGCCCTGCAGAGAGACGAGACCATGTCTGTGTGCCCCTTGCCCCTGGGCACCCAAAAATATCTCTGCTCTAAGGGTGCACCAAAATTTGCCATGAAGAGCAACCAAAATGCTGCTCCTGGTGCGCAGGGAGGGTCCTGCGTGCACCCACAGGGTCCGTGCAGGACATGACAGCGTCCCCAAACGTCATGGAGGTCACAAGCCAAACTTTGTCTTTCAGAGCCCGCTGACCACAGCCACCATGGCACAGAAGGTCACCCAGGTTTGTTGCCATTGCTGTCACCCCAGAAAGCTCAGCCCCAGTTCGGGCAGTGCCCCCCACCCTGGAGACACAAAAGGGGTGGCTGCTGTACCCCAAAAATGACCCCTTGCTCGGCAGATGGGGTCCCTGTTCCAGGAGGACGTCCCGGTGGTGCTGCAGGCTGTCTTCAGGAGCGCCTCGCGGGTGGCGCTGGAGGAGGGCAAGGCCCACCTGAAGCTCTTCCTCACCATCCACATCGGGGCAGGCTCGGCGGCTTTCCAGAGCTTCCTGAGCGTCAACGCGGTGAGCGGCCCCGCCAGCACGGGGAACACCCCAGGGTGCAGCGCGCGTCCCCCCAAGACCCGTCCCCATTGCACCCATTGCTGATTTCTGCCCTTACCCAATGGGCTCATCCACAGCCAAAGCGGGACCCTTCATTCTCCCTGATCCCTTCTCTCCCCTTGCAGGACCTGTCCGCAGGGCTGCTCCTCAGCGTGGTGGACACAAGGATGGTGATCTCCGCAGCAGCCATCGAGTAATGAACCCGCAGTGCCCGGGCCACGTCCCACCCGTGGCGGGGAGAGGAGGGCACAGGGGGCTGGGAATTTTGTAGCTTTTAGGGCCTCAAGTCCTTGCTGCTGGGCAATGTGAAAGTCACTGCTTGCTTACTACAACTTACTACAAGTTACTTAGCACAACCTACTACAATACTACAACTTATCACAACCTACTTGTTACAACTCACCACAAGCAGCTCTCTGTTTTCCAGGGACGTCAAGCTCAGCCTGGCTGCCTCTGACGTGGGTCCCGTGTCGGTGCGTACCCCCACCAATGCACCCCCCAAGTGACCGTGTCCCCTCCTTGCCCCGTGCCACAGCCCACACCTCAACGCCGTTCCCTCCCAGCCTGCTCACACCACAGGCAGTGATAATCAGTGCAGAAATACCTGCTTTGGGTGCTCGGTGCACCCTGCAGAAGGGGGATGTGGGGTCAGGAGCACCAGGACCCCTCTGGTGCCGGTCCCTGCCCCTCTCCTCCTGCTCTCCCACGGGGTGACCGGGGCTGTCCCTGCTGCAGGCCGAGGTGCTGGAGGAGCTGCTGCTGCCCACCATCCGCCAGGAGGTGCCCGCCCAGATCAACGGTGAGGGGCTGGGGGTCGCACAGGGGGGCTGCACAGGGGGATGAAGGCAGCACCCACCCAATAACCTCCCCTCTCTTTCCTCCCAGAGGTGCTGAGCGCAGGGGTGCTCCTGCCGCACCTCTCCAGCTTCACCTACACCGACGTCAATGTCGTCATCCACAAGGTAAGAAATAGAGCGCTTAAACTGCTCCCTGCTACGTTTGATTTAAAGGAAACCCACGAGTGACGCTGCCCTCCTGGCTCCGGAGCAAATGGGAGGCTGCTCCTCCAACCTGTTAACCCACAGGACCAAGTTTTGGGGTTAAACAGCCCCCAGCCCCACTGGCACGAGCAGTGGCCATGTCAGAGGGGCTGCGAGCCCACGAGCACCGTGCTCAGCCCCTGTTTCCCCCCAGGATTACGTCTTGGTCCCCTGCAACCTGGAGCTCCAGGCGAGGATGGGAGGGCAGAGCTCCCTGGGCTGACGGCAGCAGGGGCGAAACCGCGGCAGAATGGGTCTGGTGGCTCCGAATTTAGGATCTGGGCTTCGGCACCGCTCGAAACGTTGAAAATCTTCCTCCTTGCCCTGCTAAAACAGCACAGCTCCAGATCTAGGGTCACTGCACTAGCGGCTTTCTCTCCCAGCCCCGCTCTCGGTATTTTTGTTGCACAAAGAGGATGGGTTGTAATTGTAATGATGTTCCATACTTTAATTAAACATTCCTCTTTAATACTGCATTTTCTGGTATGAATATTGGCTTCCCCTAACAATTTTTACCTAAAGATGTGAATTTTGTCTTGCTAAGAACTGGTGTCGGTACAGATGTGCAGACCTCACACTTAATTAAGGGAGAAAATAATGAAAATTGAAAATTTTCATGAAAATCCCAGCAGTTTATAAGGATGCAAAGCAGCCGCGTGCCTCTCCGCTGCGGAACAACACGGCCCCTGCCAACACCAGATCCTTCATCTGCTGCTCCTCCACTCCTGGTGTTACTATGGGAACATTCAACTGATGGCGCTCCCTGGGTCAGAAAAAAGGAGGGGAAATAATTAGAAAAACCAGTCTGCACAATGGTTTCTAATTTTAGGCCCGAAGGCAGTTTTTATTTTCAAAACTGCACTTCTGGCAGAGCTCACGGCAGGAAGATGCCGACCAAAGGCACACGCGCGCCCGCATGGGCACCGGTGTTTGGTGGCGCTGGTGCATGCTTTGCCCCGGCCAAACCAATCCCACGGGGTTCTCCAGCAAAATAAAGGGGGAAAAACCCACCTGAGTGTCCAGGAGGGTGGGTAACGGAGCCCCAAGACCCCGACCATGGGCTGTGCCGGTGATGCCTCCTCAAACACCCACCACAAAACCGCATTAACAACACTCACATCTGCTCCCTCTTGCAGCAGCTCCCCGCATCGTTTCTGGCCTCCGGAGCTGCTGTCAAGCACTTCAAACCCTTGTATTTCAGAGGCTCCGAAGTAGGAAAGCAAACAAAACAAGCCAAGGTGATTTATTGTAAGGAGTGGAAAACCCTGAAGGTTTCCGTGCCCAGCTTGGGGACCTGACTAATGATTTTAGTGCCCAAAGTTGGCAATAGCAGGAACTGCTCCTAATAAAAGTTTCCTGGCAGAGCTGCAACCATTATTCTTTGACTAGTAGATCTGAAACCAGGTTCCCAGAAGGAATAAGCTACAGCACTAAAAAGATGTATTTATTTGCCTGTGGATATCTGGGGTTTAAGCTCTGCTGTGTGGCTCTGTGGCTCTGGGGGTGCAGACCCCAACCCCAGCCCCACACATCCTACCTGGACCAGGCGTGGGGTCACCATGGAGATGGGGGGGTCTGCATCTCCCTGCGGTCACCCCATTTACTGAGCACGGCTGCATCCGCAGGGCACGGCCCTGGGGTCACCTGGAGAATGAAATGCTGAAAAAAGCATCCGAATTAGTGTTTTTGGCATAGACAAATGACTGCTGAGTGGGTTTTCCATGGTGGACAGAATCGCCCCAGCTCCTATGAACTCCAACTCGCAGTTTCCTGCTCCAGATTCGCTCCTGAACCCATGAGCATGAGACTGAGGAGTTGCAGAAGTAATGAGTTACACCAAGCAGTTGCTGCCCTTTCCTTCCAAAAAGCTTCCCCTGCTCCTCCCCGCTCATCATCATCATGAGCAATGCAACAGGAGCCAATACCTGGGAGAAAAAGCCATTTCCAGAGGCATAAGAAGATTTTGACAGGGACAAGGGACAGGTCACGGATTGCTCACCGTGCAAAGTTAATCCCCACCCAGCAAACCAGAACGCACACACGGGTGCTGGCTGCAAAAAGTAATGTAAAATAGGTCCTAAACCTTACTTACCACAGCGCTGGCGTTTGCTCAGGAACCAGAGCCCAAACAGAGCCCTTCATGCCAACCTGAGGGCAAAAGGGACAAACAGAGAAGCCAAGCTCCATCAATTTGGTAGCCCTGGGATGGCACAAAGTGGCCACCAGCGGGGCTGCTCCTCCTGCCCCCCAGGGCCATGCACCCCCAAACCCCGCTCTGCCGGCACCGGGGAGCACAGGCAGGGGCTGAGGGTCCCGAGCACAGCCCCGTCCTCCACGGGTGCCTCTTGTGCGCACGCAGAGACCCCTCACCCATGAGATTTGGCTGGGGTGAGCCCCATCACTGCCCGTGAGCACCATTTCCACCCAGGACAGGGCAAGGGCCTTGTCACCAGTGGCTGAACGGCCCTGGGAGCACGGTCCCACCAGCGCCAGTGGCCTGCATGGAACTGGGGACGGGAGGAGGTGTTCAGACTCCCCCAAACACTGGATTTCAGCATTGCCATGTGCTTCAACCAGCCCAAAACCCTCCTGTCATGACGTGAGTCGTGACACAAGTTGTGACACAAGCCGTGCCAGCCCCTGCTCGGACTTCACCCATGCCACAACAGTGACGGTTGCCCTCAGCTTTAGGGACAGCAGCAATAAATCACACACTATAGCAACACCTCGGGCTGGGAAAAGCGGGTGTTGGAGAGGCCACTTAAGACCTCTGATTATTTTTTAACTTTTCTTACCCAGAATAACTTGTTTTTCTGAACTCAGACCCTGTGATGTGCAGAGACCAACGACTGCTCCACCAGCCCCAGCCACTGTTACTGCACTGCTCCATCACCTGCTCGTGAAGTTCCCCTTCAGATTCTACAGCAAATGCTTCATGGCCTTTGGAAATTCATTTTCATTCTGATTTCTGCTCGTGCATTAGTGTTTGGGCTGTGGGTTACCTGGCCAGGAGCAGCCATGGAATAGCCAAGGGGTTTTTTTTTCCCTTGGGAATTTTAAGTAGAAAAAGTTTTTAAACCAAACCCCAAAAGTTTTCAAACCAGAAACCCCAGTGGTCACAAAGGACCCAGACCCCGGAGCAGGGGGCAGGACAGCTTCTCTCCCCGAGCAGCATCAGAAACCAGACCCTCATTCCAAGCACTAAAAAAGTAGAGTATTTATTAAAGGAGTTATGTGACAGCTGTATCCTGAGCTCCTGCTCAGCATCCTCATACCCTTCCCAACGGGGATGGTGACATTTACTTAAAAAACCAGGTGCAATTTTCCCTCCCAACAAGTTCGACGATTCCACTGCAGCATCACATGCAACCGCTACAACTGCGACCCCAAAATCACACTCATTTCTCTAAATAAACACTGGGACACTGAGCTGCCCATCGGGTTTTGGCTTATGCGAGTACCTCAGTACTCACACCAACCAGTATTAAATAAATTAAATATTATCAAGAATCCTGAATCAAGCTTAGAAAGGAGAAGTAGATGATGATGCTCTTGCTGCTCCATCCTCGCTGGTTGTTCCTCCTCTTCCTCTGTGCCGTGCTCTCTGCTCACACCAGGATGGCCAGCAGACCCTGCCGGGGCGCAAGGAGCAACGTGGCCGTGTTATCCCCGACCTCGGGGGATGCTGGTTCAGCACCGGCAACAGGAAACCCTCCCACAAAAATCCTCACAGATTTGCAATGAGGAGGGCACAGCCCCCTGAGGATGTGGCGGAGGAGACCCCAGCTCTGGGATGGCTCCAGAATACACCGGGATGGAGTTTGGTGCAATTTAAGGCAGTTTGAAGGGTGATACATGAAAGGGCTCAAGAGACCCCTGGCCTCACAGCGGAGCTGTGCTCATGGGGCTCTGGAAAGGGAAGGGAGCCAGGATGGGGAGCAGGGACCCTCAGAGGGTCTGACCATTGCTTGTGTACCCAGTTTGATAACACAGAGCAACCCTCGCTGGCCTTTTTGGGCTTAAACGCCATGGTTCCCACACTGCTGGGTCCTGCTACCAAAGCCAGTGGC
>NW_010191630.1:0-987 GCF_000695765.1 Mesitornis unicolor | reverse complement strand
CCGGCCCAGGGAAGGAGCCGGCCTTGCCCACCACCCCCCGCCAGTATCCGGATGACCCCATCCAGGAGGGGAATGCCCAGCACTCTCGGCAGAGGGATCCCGATCCTCAGCGCACCTGCGGGCACAGCCGGGTCCTCACACAGGAGGGCGAAGGGAGCAGAGCCGCTCGGGATGCACGGAGCACAGCAATGCATGAATCCCAGACTGGTTTGGGTTGAAGGGACCCCAAACCCCCCCAGTCCAACCCCCATGGGCAGGGACACCTCCACCAGCCCAGGCTGCTCCAAGCCCCGTCCAACCTGGCCTTGAGCACTGCCAGGGAGGGGGCACCCACAGCTTCTCTGGGCAACCTGGGCCAGGGCCTCCCCACCTCACAGGGAAGGATTTCTTCCTAATATCCAGACTAAATCTGCCCCCCTTCCAGTTTAAAGCCATCCCTCCTGGTCCCATTACTCCACGCCCTTGTAAAAAGTCACTCCCAGATTTCCCGTAGCCCCTTCAGGTGCTGGTTTGCCCCACACAGATGCACCCCTGTCCCCACAGTCTGTCAGAGCCCTCCCTGGGTCACAGTCCCCCTGTCACCCCCAGGTGACAGCCCCCTGTCCCTGTCCCCATCCCCGTACCGTTGATGAGGGGCAGCAGCACCTCCACCAGCAGACTGCGGCAGTGGGGCTCCAGGCTCGAGATCTGGACCAGAGGAGGAAGAAGGGGGTGAGCGCCGTTGCACGGCAGCAAACACGGCCCCACAGAGGGAAACTGCTTCCCACCACACGGCAAAAGGACCAAGAGTCCCCCTTTTCTGTGAGGGAGATCTGCTTTTTCCTCCTCAGTTTGCATTTGGTGCTTCCTTTGGGAAACCTCCTACCCGGTGAAGCTGCTGCGGCTCTGTGAGCTTTGCCCAAGCAGGGGTGAATAAACAGATCACAGCTTTGCATGTGCAGTATTGAAAAGAGCAAAAGGAAAAGTAAAATAAAATATAAAATATTA
>NW_010191629.1:20556-22686 GCF_000695765.1 Mesitornis unicolor | reverse complement strand
TAAAATAATACTAATACTAATACTACTAATAATAATAATTTGGATAACTGCTGCCCAAGATCCCCCAGTATCAAAAACATCACTTTGCCTGTGAGGCGGAAAGCGCGCCTCAAAGTTCTCATCCATCTGCATCTTACGAATCAGTTCTACTGCCACAAAACAACTGTACTCGTATCTGGCAACTTGCTAAATTCAACCAGTCAGCTAAGCTGGCATTTTTACATTCAAAGACCTCTGCCACATGAAATAAGGTATTAACTGACAGCACCAGAAGATACTGTCCAGCAGCAGAGGAGGAATGAGACAATTTGCCTCTGGGTTTCATAGATATTTCCTGACAGCAAAGACATGGCAAGACTCCAAAACTTTGGGTTTACTCCAAGCTCTGGAGAGCAGTTTGCTCTAGTAGTCACATGTTTTTGCCCATTTTTCTCATCCCAAATCCCCTTCCCTACTCCCAAACTGTCTTTCTCCATACTCAAATCCCATTTTTTAACCTATAGAAGATTCTTCATTCGTTCAGTTCCTCATTCCATTCTACTTTCCACTCAAGATTTCCTTACATCTCCAAACAGTTCACAAACCATGAAGGATGGCTGCATCACCAGACTTTTTTTGTCCAAACACAGCATCTTCTTGACTATTTTTTAAAATAAAAATAGAATTATTCTTAAGAGCTGATTTCAGAAGAAAGCAAAGCAATTGCTCACAACACAGGAAAGTGAGCTTGTTCTCAAGTCCATTCCCCAGATCCACAAAAACTGGCAGCTGCAATTACACAGCCTTCTCAGGTTAAAGTAAAGCATGCCTATCCATGATAAGATAACTCAATAAAAGAAAGTAGATGGAGGTCCAGCACATACCAGCAAGACAGTACTTTCGAACATCTAAGTGATCAAATGAAAACGTGCAATCCGTCTCACTTGCATCTAGGCAGACTGCTAGATAAAGTGATAAAAATACTCACTTTAGCGACCTCTTAGAGCAAGGTATTTAGACAGTGTATTACTCGTTTTAAAATACTGTGACTTTTCCCCCTACATTCATTACAGAACCACAGAATCACAGAATGGTTTGGGTTGGAAGGGACCTTAAAGATCATCCAGTCCAACTCCCCTGCCATGGTCTCACTAGACCAGGTTGCTCAAAGCCCCATCCAACCTGATCTTGAACACTTCCAGGGACGGGACCATCCATTCTTGAAACCTTTTTCACCGTTTTGAAGGTTTCAGTACAGTTCAGACTAAACCACACACTTGGCATGAGAAGTTTTAGGCAATCCTGCAAAGTTACATACAACACAAGAGGTCATTTAGTGGAATATATAATGCAACCTTAATCACAAGTTGTATCAGAGCTACTTAAAAGATGACACCATGGCACATTCCAGAGGTTGTATCTGCAGCTTTACATTATGTAATTCTTACATTTCTTCAGAAACACACCCATATTCTGGATGACTGAAATAGGATTTCAATTTATGCAGTGAAAATACTAGGATTACTGGTATCATATTAGCAGTATATTTATTTTCAGTGTGATAGTGTTCAGTACCATATACTGCAGTGAAAGACAACATCACAATTACTCATCTGCCCATAACATCTCTAGCTGAATTTTGATTCATGGTTTATCTTATGCATCTCAAGGAGAACATCCACCCCAAAAAATCCCACAAAACAAAAAAACGCCCACCAAAAACCACATCACACAATACAAAAAAACCCAACCACATACAAACGACCCTCTGCACTCTCCTCCCCAAAAAACCACCACCTCCACTATACTGTGTTGCAACTTTAAATAAAGGGTATCGAAGTGGAACCGAGATGAGGCCTCAACTATGCACCAGCTTACACTACTGCTTCCAGCATTAATTGCCCAGAACTATATTTTGCCTGAGCAGAATGAACCATTGCTCATTAAATCACAGCCATGCACTACTACTAATGGCATATAGCTGAGGCTACATTACTAGAAGGGAAATAAAATTTTAACACCTACTATGTCGCATGGGAGTAAGAAAGTTTCATTTTCGTCCTCTGTTTAACATTCAAGACTTGTTTTTATAAGCTTTAAGTAAAAAAGCAGCCAAAACCTGAAATAGCCTTTCAGGTTTGTATTTTCTGT
>NW_010191629.1:0-20525 GCF_000695765.1 Mesitornis unicolor | reverse complement strand
CTTTCCCTCTAACTCTTCTCCTTCACCTACCTGTTCCCACTTACTGGCTGCAGGGAGAAACAATTCTCTTTTGAAATCATCTTTGAGGGATAAAGAAAAAAGCATAGGCAAATAGTCAATCCCTTCCTGCCACTAGATAGACCCGCAGAGCATCTGGTAAGAGCTTTAGTGCTTTCAATTACATTGTCATGTGGGGAAAAAGAACAGACCACCAAACCACCACGCAAACAGAAAAACTCCACAGAACAAAATAGCATAGGAAAGCTTTTTTGGGTCCTCTAGCCATCACTGGCACTTAAAAAAAGAAGTCATTTCAACATTATTTTCTTATAGGAAATGGAACCAGACTATCACACCATAAAGTGTTCTTGAAAGTACCAACAAGCACTCTAGGTAAAGTTTCAAAAGCTCCAGACAGTGTAGCAAGGAACCAGAAATACAACCAGTAACACTGGTTATAATTACTACTCAAAACAGCCTGGATGCATGCTGAATACATGCATCAGCTTGCCAGGAAAGGCTTACGTGAGTGAATTCTTTTTGTTTCCCTCCTTAATGTGCTGAGTGTGTGAATGAAAAGATCTTGGTTGGTGTACTTTTTCAGCTTTGAAAGGCAACAGCATTACTGTTATCAATTGTCCTGCTTTCTCTCAAAATTAAAAAAAAAACAACCCACAACTTAACAATGAACTGCAAATTGTAGCTGTACACTTCAAATGGGGACATAAATATTGGGGGCCTTGCACTCCATTTAGGTAAGTGGCTGCCGTGATCCCCCAACTCCTCAAGGAGCAAATTAAACAAAAACAAAAAAAATATTTTTGGGCATTATCTCTGTCACCTGCAACATCTTCCCTTTAGGTCAATGATGAAATTAAAGTGAAGCATGATTGCATAAAGAAGATTGCAAATTATTTAGATAACTGGACACCTCTTCAGAGCTTCCAATACTGGGAGGAGATCCTAAAAGTTTTCAGTTGGTATCAATATAGAAGCACATTCTGCAGTAAGATTAATGAGACTAGTGTACTTAAGGAACCTACTTCTTGTATTTAGTAAGACTTTGTCAAATTATTTCAAGATTGTGAATCACACAACTTGCATTGGTGAAACTTACTAAAAATTACTTTGTTTCTGGATTTCAGTAAACTGAGTTTTACCCACTTAAATAGCCGCAATCAGTAAAACTTGGACCTTAACTCAGTTTCCTAACTCCTTCCTTTAATTTTCCATTCTTCCAAGAAAAGAAACCAAAAGGCGAGTCTAATTTTACAGATTCACACCCCCAACTCAATGTTTTAGTTCTTTCCCATCAATAAGCATAAATTTTTCAAAAAACCTCCTTTTTATCAAATAATCTGCTCCTAATATTCACAACTTTCACATCTGGTTAAGACATGAGAGGTAAAAAGTTTGAAGGAGGGGAAGGTGGTTTTGTTTTTAACAATATCTCCATAAAATACTAACGGCAACAACAACAATTTGACTTCCAGGTTTTTGGTAAGAACTTCTCAAAGGGCATGAATTCTCAATTTAACCGATTTTGGCCAACAATCAGATGCACAGATCAATACCTAAAACTTGGGAATGACTATTATAGATGCCTTATTTAAAAGTCTTCCTTAATGACAAATGCCAAGGTAAGTATTTAGTAGAGACAAACTGAAAACAGAGCTAAGTTATGAATGGTAATACTGCACTGAAGCTATGACAGGTTAGAATAGATTGAGACTCTTCAGGAGGACTGGAACATAAAATGTAGCTGGCTAAATTCAATGCTACATGCAAAGTAAATGGCATAAAAAACATGTGCTCTCTTAAACATTGTACTAAGGCTCAACAGCAACAATTCTGAAAAAAGTCCACACCATTCTGAGTAGCACAACAAAAATGTTTAAAAAATTAATTTTAGGACTCTTAAAGAGACATAATGGAAAACAACAAACAGAGCATGCTGAAAATAAAATAATAGTTACTATTACAGAGTGAGCAGCACAGAACACAAATCAAAGTTTAAATAAATAAGAAATTCAAAAGACAGAGAATGTCTTCATTGTAGTTTACATTCTAAAAGCATCAAGACCTTTTGTACTGGGCACTGCACAGAGAATCTCTCATTTTATCTCAAGAAAAAGCTCTTTCTGAAAGCTTATGATGTAGTTATCAGTATGAAGAGGTAGAAAAATGAGGTGAGAGTAGTCAGTGCAATACATTTGGTTACAAGGAGAGACCTTAAAGAAAAAAACAATTTAAACAAAAGATAAAGATGATGAGATAGGATGAATGGCATAAAGAAAGTAAATTAAGCCAATTTCCCTTGTTGAAGTCGAAAGTGAAGACTACAGTGGATGAAACAAAGGCAGCCAAAGGAAAACCATTCTGATTTAATACAGACAATCCTGCCAAACTGCAAAGATGACTTTATGCAACTACAAGGGATAAATGTCAGTGTAATCACTGTCAGTAGAAACAGACCATACGAGCTCCTAAATGCACCCCACACACATAGGAATAGTGACAAGAAGTTAGAATACTTTGCCCTCTTTCACTGATGGGCATTTGCTCTGTGTTGATATACACAATACAAACAAAAGCCAGCAGGAAAAAATTAACTTGAAAATTCATCTACACCAATGTCCAAAAAAACCCCAGAGCATTAATCACACACTGTACTGACACTAAAACATTTCCACTAGCCATTTCTGTTACGTCTTACCACTGGTGGTAACATGAGTTGCAACTCATTTTTATAGGCTAAGACATTCTTTTGTTTTGTAGGTCTTACGTTTGTTTGCTCTCCTTTACAGAAGCAAAAAATTGCATAGTTGAAAAGGTAGCACATCACTCATGCCAGAAAAAGTATTACAGGTATCAAGAAAGCTATAAAAATAGAGAAAAAATTATGACAATACAAGAAAGTTCACTACTCTGAAGAAAGGAGACTGCATATCCCAAATTATACACAAAAGTCCACAAGAAATCAGGAATCTGGACCATCAGAAGAGCATCACTCTGGAAAGTCAGAACTGCTATAAAACTTCTTTCTTTGAAGGGTAAGAAGAGTTACTAATCTTAATAGCACACCACTGCTGAAAAATGAAGTCATCGGTCTGTCTGTCTTCTCACTCCCAGTCACATAGTTCCTTAACATCTCTTAATAAGCCAGTCCAACTCACTAATCAAGCAAAAGAATATTCATACATTTTCCTCTTTCTCTTTTTGCTTCATTAGCTTCCTTTCAGGTTACTGAGCTGAAACAGACCCCTGAAGAATCCAGTGAATGCCAGAATTAGCAGAACAGAAGTAACAGGGACACCTTCCTAAACCAAAATCTCCTTTAGCATCATCAAGCTACTAAATTAGTTCAAAAACACCTTCCATAACTTCTATCCAAGGCTTTCCAGTAATTAAATAAACAAAAACCACAACCAAAACAACAAAAAACCCTCCACCAGGTCCTACAGTTATTTTGCAGTGAACAAGTAGGACATAATATTTTTCAGTTCACTCAGCATGCATGTTCCAGTTCCAGCTCTGCTCAAGACCTGTATACCTGGTCTTTCCTATTTGAATGCTCAGTCAGAAGGCAATAAAAAGCACAGCAACAAAAGTTATACCAGCTAATTCTGAATGTCTGTATGCATTTGAACTTGTCTACTTGCAGTAAAATAAGCATTCTAAGGAAAAGCTGGTCCCTCTTACAACAAAGCCTGGAAGTTCAGTTAATGTGTTCATTTGAATCTACTGTAGCTTCAGATAATTAAGATAACAAAACAAGATTATACATGCAAGCAAGCTAGCCCATGTTTTCTCTATGACCAGAAAATAATATAGAAATTTATATAGAAAATATATTCTGTAGGAATTCTATTCTGTATTTTCCATAGAAAAATACAAATAATCCAAAATGGTGAAACACAATCAAGAACTTCTCAACCATTAATCTTATTTTGCTACAAATCTATATTTTGAGCAGAGGAATATGGATGAGCTACTCCTTAACTACAGAAATGGTGTGTGGTAGACTTCCAGCAACTGCCAGAATGAGGCTCAACTGTTTTAACCACACAACTACTAAATAATCCTTATGACTTCCGGTAAGAAGAACATACTACCTCAGACAACACTTCACTAAAATGAAAAAAAAACTCTACCAGTATCAGTAACAGATTTTATTTTCTAAAGGGCAGAACAAAGTTAAATCAAGAGCAAGAAATAAGCAGCTTCTGTCTCATATATTTCCTAAAAAGATTCTTCATATTGGTCCAGACCAAGCCATCACTTAACCTTGGGAATTTTACCTTAGGGATCACATAACCCAAGAGAATCATTCTAGTACGATTCTAGGGTTAAATCTGACATAAGAGGAAATCTGTGAAGCAGTTGTTAAGTTTCAATTAACTATGTATATCAGGTCCTACTTTACAACAGAAGCAAATGGCAAGCTAATAAACGAATAGATTTTTCCAAAAGCATTACCATATAAAGTTTAAGCAGCAAGGTCAATTTTCTTTATTTAAAAAAAAAAACAACAACAACAAAAAAAAACCAAAACAAAACCAAAAAACCACAACACTGTATCTAGTTCTTAAATAAAGGAAGACTGAAGTGTCATCCATCTGAACTAAACAGGCCAAGCAAAATATCCTACAATTCCTATGTTCTCCTCAATGTCGAAATGGGTGGATAAATTTAAAGCCTGCTCTCCCAGGAGTTGCTTTATAGGCAATTTTCTCCCAGTATCAAGGTCTGCAATTTCCATTTGGCTGCCAGTTTGTGATTAAATTCATCACCTTTATTATAAAAATGTGCTGCACTCCACGGCCTACTGCACAAGAATCGTAAGGAAGACATATCTCACTGCTAACAGCAGCATCATTCCGAGGCAGCCATCACATCCATTCAGACATTAGCGTCTCCAGCGCAATGCAAGGACCTATCACTCACACGAAAAAGACCTAGCAGCGGATGTACCTCAGAGGAAGTTCTTTACAGGTGTTACCTTTAATTCAATTTTTTCAGAAAAAGCCACCATTGCCTCCTATATTGTGTGTTTCTAGAAGCCAACGGTTTAAAATTAAATATATTGACATGAAACTTGTCTACTTGCATTAATCAAAACATTTCTGAGAATAAAATCAGTCCTCATATTGACTAGACCTTCACACATACCTTGCACTCTTCACTAAAATACATGAAACTCTCTTGAAACATCCGTATTTTTAGTGAACACTCTACAGGAACTTTTATAATGTAAATCTTCTCTTAATATTTAGTGTCTCTTTTTTTCTTTTTTTTTTCTTGCATTTGCTTTCAGATTTCCACTGATTTTTCCCACCTCAACATGATCTACTTTTCCTTATACATTTTTGGGCAAGCCTGAAAAGTATTCAAAAAAAAAAACCACAACCAAAAAATTAACTATCTCTTGATATGGAAGTCATAGGAATGAACACAAATCAGGCCAACTATGCTACATGTTTTAATGTTCTCTTGAATCTTTATTTTGCTTTATTTATAAGTGTTACCTGAGCTAAGTAGGATGCAATGTAAAATTTGTACTTTAAACCACAAATATGCAACTGGAAACACAGAGCAGCAAAGTGACAACTACCAACAGAAAGAAATAGGAGCAATCAAGAAAAAGTCACAATCTTTATGAAGCACGGGAGTCAAATTCATACCGGTTTGTGCTTCATTGAATAAAAAGACTTTCCATTACATTAAAACAGTGATATGCAATCAGCAATTAAAAATATTAAGCCCTTAGTATGCTCGTAAAAAAGCACAAGAAAGTCATTTTTAGCATGTGAAATAACTGCATTAGTTACATGCCTGTTAAAAACACAAGAAAAACCTGTTAAATCATATATCACTGGTTTAACTGGTAGAAGTTAAAAAATTAAGTAGATCACAGGCACATATCAGAAATTATTAAATCTGGCACAACTGATGGATCATATGAAATAAAATGGAAGTGCCACCTAGACTTCAATGACTAATAAAAAGGACATACTGCATGGCAATAGCAGCAGTGCAAATTAGAGCAATTATCTGAGAAGCTATTCCATAAACATGAACTCTAAAAGTCAAAGTTAAACAGCCAAATGCTCTCTAGCCTATCTGTCTATAAGATTAACTTAAATTTCAAACAGAACTGTCAAACATTTGTTCGTATTGCAGAATAATACTAGAAACTTTGTTTTGGCAATAAAAAATGGCATCTTGTCACACTGTAATTAATTGGTTTCCACTGCAATGCAGCACAGAAAGCTGATTTCAACTCAACTTTATTGAAAACAATAGCTTGGTATTTGCAAGCTGAAGTTCCGATGATTTCACAGCCCAGTGCGTTTAACAACTGGCACATCAAGTTCCGGGACTGTTAGATGAAATTATCAACTAGATAAGATAATGCAGCATCAGTGTTTACCTCTTGCCACTACAGCAAAAGCTGAGATCGGAGCTACTGAAACCACGATGAGAAAAGGATTACTGTTTTGTCAAAATCTGTAGAATTAACCAAAATGGCTTTTATTATAAAAGCAAGTGCTCTGCATGACACCAGGGAAAAGCCAGCATTAAAAAAATGCAGTGTGAGAGCTTTCATGATGATATCCACCATGTTCCATAATTAAATTTCACTGTTGTATTTTAAGAATACATTTTTTAAAACAAATTATTAATTTCATTTTTGCTGTTAAAAGTCAAAATATATTTACACTTATTAATAAAACAAAAAAGTTTTATTTTTAATGACAATACTTAAATGGAAAAAACTGTAATTCTGATATTTCTAAGCTACAAGAAAATATTCTTCATTCATAAACATGTCAGTTAATCAAAGTACATTTAAAACTGTCAGATACATAGACTCTCCCTCCCCTTTGGCTTTACAACTATAGCAGTCTTGAGTATAACTTTTAATTACAGCAGAAAAACCATTATTTTTTATCACATTAAATCTTGTCCACAGAGACAGCATTCATAACTGGGTAACCTCTTCCTACTACTGTAAGGGAGAGGTATTAACCAGTACCATTACTACAAGAGAAAGAAAGAGCAGGGGGGAGAGATGGGGAGAAAGAATCCATCCACGTCTATATACACACATAATAGAAACAAGCAGAGAACATTAACACAAAGCTAACATTTATTTTACCATACTGGTAGCCAAGATCTCTGCTACCTACAGAATTAAAAAGCTGAAGATAATCTAAGTTTTTTAAAGAGTAGCTACAGAATCATCATTTTTCTCTTTAGCTGACAAATTCCAGTGAGTTTAAGAACAGCCTCTTTCAGGAATAAGTAGAAATAGTGCAACCCACCACACAAGTTAAACATCCAATATTTAAACTGAATGTTAACTATAAATCACATGTAATTTTTTAAACACAATTTTATAAGCTTCAAATACAACACAGACTTGAATTACACTAGTTCCATCTATCTCTTAAATCCACCAGAAAGGACCTCACAGATTAAGACTTTTATAGTCAGGATTTATTTCAAGAATGGATTTACTACATAGATAGGATCTACACCTGAACTAATATGTATTAAACTTAACGTTGTAAGTTACTTTTTTTTTTCCAAGTTCATTTATCACTGACATCAAACAACAGGTCTTATCAGCTCACTGACTGACATCAGGGGAAAAAAGTTTGGAAAATAATGTTTCCTGAAATATTTACAGGTAAAGCTACTTGAGCACCTGGAATTTTGCTTTAATGTCTTTGTTCATGAATGACAACAATATGGCTGTTTTACTGGAATTAAACTGAAAGCTACAGAGGCCCTTAAAGACAATTTACTATTGAAGTTATTCTACAGTAACAGCATACACCAAACAGAATTTAGTAAGTTACATCTCTTATACCTACTTTAAGTAATTAACATTTTGGAGTTCCAGTGCTGCAAACTGAACTCTATTGATAATATAATTAGATTCTCTACATCTTATCCGGCGAAAACATCATCACGCTCACTAGGTCACTAAATACGTAGTAACAGAAAGACCTATAAAAAGAATAAATGCAGACAGGTGAAACAAGTCTCAATTTACATAATGGTGAATGCAATTTGTTATTGCATCCTCCCTGGACTTTCTTGTTTCAAAATTTTACTTTACTTCGATGGCTATAATGAAAATGCTTTAAATCAGTGGTCTTCAACCTCTTCCACTTACAGACTAACAAAAAAGTTCCCCAAAGAGGTGAAGGCTCAGTGTAGCTTATTATTTAAATCTCCCACCAACAGACTTCCTTTTTCTCTCTTATCTCCAGCAGCTCTTCATACGCAGTGGGTCTGCAAACCATAGACTGAAAAACACCACTCTGGGAACTCATATTGTTTTTCACTTAGCTCCATTAACTTTGCAAAGAAAAAAGATGCTGCATACTTCAGAGAGAGTACGGTCTCAGAGGTCTCATATCAAACACTATTTTCGTTTCCCTCAGTAACAAAATATAAACCCTTAAGAGTTAGGTTTAGGAAAAAAATATATTTGATGATACTTTTTGTGCAAGTGACTGCACAGTTTCACTGATAGTGCCGCAATTTGAAATGCCTGCTTTGTAATTCTTTGCTATGTCACAAAAGGTTAGGACAAGGAGTGGCTAAAGCAGCTCAGTGTGACAAGCACAAGGAAAAATAATATAGATTAAGTTGGAAAAAGTCCATACATGCTGATAAAATCTTTATTAGATTGCACAAACATTAGCTTGACTATAAAGTACCTCTATTGCTCTTATCCTAAGAAAAGGTTCTGCCAAACAGATGATCCAAACCAGACGACAAGCTACTTAGGATCTCACACCACAACAGTTACTGACACCTTTGTACTTAAGCATTATTTTCCTTGCCCAAATCTTGACAGCAAGCACAGAGTATAATCTCAGAATATTTGAAGGATAACTTAAATTGTTTCCAATTTACAAAAATAATGCAACCATTTCTGAGCAGAAAGACATTTCAGTTCAAATCAATACCTTTGAGAACAGGTATTCTGATTTCTGCTCCATTCATATAATGATTTGAATAATTTAACAGTTTCAAGATCAACATACAGTTTTCATAGTTACTTGTACAGAGTTACGTCCTTTGTGTTAATTTTTTCACAATACTAATAGTGATAGGTGCATAGCATTTGCATCCATATTTGTGGCATTAAGTTTCACTAATTAGCTTAACAACCTGAAAATTATCCAGGTTTCATTGCAAGAAATGTTCATTACTTTGACTTTCAAGATAATTTAAAAAAATCAACCAAACAAAAAAACCCGAGTTTATAGCAGCATAAGCTATGTTTAAAGTATATATATACTACATACTACAATAAACTACTAATCCATAACTAGACTAGGAAAAATACCCCTTAAATGTTAGCACTTTATTGGTATTTTGCCTTTGTACCTGAAATTTAACACTAAGATCACACAATAGAAGTCTGAAGAAACAGAGAACACAACACGCTGCTGATTATTCAAGCACACAGTTATTAACAATCACTCAAAATTTTCAGCCACCAAATTGCTTAATGTAGTTTGATCTTTGTAGCAATTTATACTGTAACATACCATTATACTATACTAGTTATGACTATGATATGACATACTGGAATGCTTGTCTTCCATACTGATTTCGGTATAAAATTCTGCTCAAGACTGAGAAAGCCTATACTCTCTAGCTTTCACATGTAGGTTTAGTTAACCACAGTAAATAAACAATCAGAAAAAACCCATACAGACAACCCCTACGAAGTAAAGAACTTCAACATTACTACTTCAAACTGTTCGCCATGTATCAAGTGTTGAATATATAACAATGAGCAGTCAAAAACAATTCTAGCACAAACCATATTAAATGGAATTAGGAAGACCTGTGTACATAAAAAAAACCCCAAACTATTAGTTAACCTACTACATTGATAAAAGCAAAAAAAAAAAAGGAAGGTAATCTTTCTGGTCTGACCCCCTCAAACTCGTAATTATTTATCACAGAATCACAGGTAGGGGTTGAAAGGGGCCTCTGAAGATCATCCAGTCCAACTCTCTGCTGAAACAGGATCACCTAGAGAAGATCACACAGGACCATGTCCAGGCAGGTTTTCAATGTCTTCAGAGGAAATCCCTCAACCTCTCTGGGCAGTCTGTTCTCATCCTCTGTTACCCTGACAGTAAAGCAGTTTTTTTCTTATGTTCAAGTTGAACTTCCTGTGTACTTGTTTTCGACCATTGCCCCTTGTCCTGTCGCTGGGCACAACCGCAAAGAGTCTGGTCCCAGCCTTCTGACATTCACACTTTAGATACTTATAAGCATTAATGAGATCCCTCCCCAGTCTCCTCTTCTCCAGACTAAATAGACTCAGCTCTCTCAGCCTCTCCTTGTATGGCAGATGCTCCATTCCCCTAATCAACTTCATAGCTCTATGACTGAAAAAAATCCTGAAAATAAAACAAAACAAATTTTTTTAAAAATTAAAACTAAAAGTAATCAGTAACTGAAGTAACTGGAAGTAACTGAAAGCTGTGAGACCTAGGAAAGGCAAGTGCAAAACTTGAAACAAAATTAAGTTCAGAATAAACTAAATCTGCCTCAATTTATCCAAATTTTACTTGCCAAATAAGGTTGCAGAGATTGCCAACACTGAGGGAAGTTTGGCAGTCTGTCTTCAAAACATGATTCACATTTATCAGTCCTAAAGACTGATGAAAATCTTTCTCAATACAGTACAAGCCAGTTGTCCACCTGTCATTTTAAGCTGTTGAAACTGGTAACCTTCTCAAATTGTAGAAGGGACATGTTTCTCTTCTAATTCGCCAAGCAAAGGGGTACAGTCCCTCCTCGCTTAATTACCCAGCACACACCTAAATACTAACTGCCATCCCTGCAAACTGGTGTTAGCTGTAGTGGCTATCTACTGCAGCATCCATTTCTCTCCAATTCATCATCGTCAGCTTTCTTGCTGACACTCTTCAGAGCTGCCCAGGTGATGAATTGCTCTGTTATTCATCCTATGTTAATCTGAGGCTGACGCAAGAATACCTGTCTGAAGACACTTAACAGTATTAGAACTCGGCACTACCAAGTGCCCTCAGTGTGCATTAAACCTCCCATTTGGAACCAGCAAGCTTCCTCAGGAATAGTTATGAATAAAATACAGTTACTAAATCAATAGGCACTAGGTTTATATAGCCCATAACCTATAGACAGAGCATCTGCACAACTCCTTGCTTCCCTGGAAGCTACACTAGAATTACGAGAAACTGAAAGTACTTTGATCCATATAGAATTTAACCTCAATTAACCTTGTATTAAGTTGATATAAGGAAGTTCTTCCCCTCTTACTCCTCAAAATGCCAGTAAATATTTATTCAAATGCCATGGGTCTCTCAAAAAAGTTCATTAAAGCCTGTAAGCTTAATAAGATTTTCTCAAGAAAGTCAGTTATATTTCTCCAGTTTCTTCCCAGGTGGATTTGATCTTCAGGTAATGTTTTCTCCAGATTTTTCCCCAAAAGATTATGTTAGTCTTGTCACAAAAAGAAAATTTATCCACAGAGAATGAACAGAAAAACACTCCAAGAAATTTCAAAATATGAGACTCAAATCTCTGTAAACATGTTATTACAAAAACTAAATACACTTCCCTTCTAAAAGAAACTGCAATCACTAATTCTACATCTGAAATAGAGATACTAAAGTATCATTCTTCCTCTCAAGGTGTTTTAATACACATATAAACAGTCTTCCTGATAGAATCTTGGTTAGAATTGATTTCTGATCCCTACCACAACATCCGCACACAGATTATGTTCGAGTCTACTCACCAGTTGAGCACAAAGTTGACAGAACTATGTGAAAAGTAGGAAGAAAAGAATCCATATGAGGAGTCCTGCTTCAGGTTGATTCAGAGGCAGTATCAGATTTCCATAAGAGCCTCGAGTGATTTAAAGAAGTAGTAATTCCCTTGTAAACTGACTGGATATGAGCCTCTCCGGCAACGCTTATCTTAATAGACGATATGATACTTAAGCAATTACAGCACTACCAACAACTTGTCTCTACCATCATCTAACACGCACCATTTTCCCTCTGTGCAGACAATCTTCACAGCAAAAAGATCATACTTTAAGCAAGGCAGCTGAATCTATTACAGCAGTTTAACCCTCAACTTTAACACACAAACCAACTGTTAGAGGACACCCTTGTCAACAGATTACGTGTGTCGTACTTGGGCAAAGTTAGTTTGAAGGTTAGGGGTAGGACACAACAGCTTGACAACTTGTTGAAGAAATGTCTGGCATAGGGGTGCAACTCACACTCCTTCAAAATGACACAAACTGGCACTAAATAAAAGCAGCATGCAGATGAGCATGCTGCTCAAAAGCAAACAGCACCAGGTCAGAGAATTTTTCCTTGTGTCACCCTTCTCCCCATTCCTGAAAAGAAACCGAAGATATTCCACAGCAAACAGATGTGGATTTGGCTTGCTCTGCATCTAAAACCTGAAATTTTTATATTAACTTTTGATATAATTATTTATAGGTTATTAGATTAAGCTGCATTAAGAATAATATTAACTGATCTGCTACTGCTTTGAAGTCTGATAAATAAATGGAAGCATTATGCAACATCAGCTGAATGTTTTAGTTGCCATTTATGTATATGAACCAGAACATTAAGTTTTTATTAATATTTGTTCTAGATGGATTTGTTGCTTACTTGTTAAGATTTCAGGCATATCCCATCTCCTACACACTAATGAAGAAAACATACTTCAGTTAGGATAGTACATTTCAACCAAGTAATAGTTACAGAGGATTTCTAAAACAGTTCTTTAATCTGAATTAGACAAAACAATAAGGTTCATTATTTCAATAGCTGAAGGATTTAAAGAATTCAACAAAGTCTGGCTTCCATCTAGTGTCAGCTAGTCTGAAAATAGTCACGTCCTTCGAATTTTGAATGGACCAGATGCACTATCAGTTGACATCAATTAGGCATTTCAGACTGTAAAGTAAATGTTTAAGCAAATGTACTTCTCTCTCCAAGGCTCTGCTCTACATCTTCAGTATCGAGCCACCACAGTCACCATGCCAGCACAACTAGTCTGAGATCACACATGGCAAGTTTGATCACAGCTCTGATCTGTCTGAAAAGAAAGCCAGCACCACAAACTCAAAAAAACCCCTGACTAGTCCAGAATATCAGCTGACCTTTTAAGTCAGAAACTGATTCACCAGATAAGGGTATAAAATACTGTATTATCTTCCCCTGCCTCTGCCCTGGCATCAGCAGCTGTCCTGATGTATTACCCCTCAGAACCACGTCAATGTAAATTCCCAGCAGAGTAACAAGATTTTAACTGTTTGTCATGCTGGGATTTTTTTCCTTTTCAAATCAAGTCTTAAAGAAGTGTAAGCATTTATAAGGTTATATGCCATTAAAAGTGTTAACTGCTCCACAATTAATACGCTCAGATGTCAGTCGGCTATCACACAAATTGCTTCATGGTGTATTCACTTAAAAAAGGGGTATTCTGAGGACTTTCCTGCCTACTCCTTCCCTGGAGCACTGCAATGAAGTTACAAAGTATCAAAGCACTGCCCTGCCACAGAGTTTCTCTAATCCACTACAGCATGGAGTAAAGCAGAAGTGTTCAACTGCAGCTGCAAAACAGTCAAAAATATTTTAAAAACCGATTCAAAAAATTGGCTTCCAGTGTGTTATTCAATCAAATATACACCACCAAAACCTAAATGGAAACACATTAACAACTACCTATTGCCATTCCCCTTCAAGAAAACATTTTTTGCAATGAACTGAGAAGCAAAATTACTATTTTGACACCAAGTATGAAAATCAATTCTCAAATGAAAAGTCATTGAAAATATCTTCTCAATTTTTCCCTCAGTATTTTAAACCATGAGAATAAAATAAAAATCCCCACTAGCATTACCACATCCATTCCGAGCACTAACACCTGCTAAAATAACTGCAAAGTGACAAAAAAGCTGCAACTTCTAGCACCAGATCTCGACAACAGAGATTCAGTAACACAAGTGCTTGGACTTGCACTGCCGTGTTGTTCCTGTTCTCAGGCACCCAATCAGCCTGCAACAGGCACGTTTCTAATGGAAACAAGAGAACACCAGGGAAGGGCAGCTCTGCTAACAAATCTGAACCTTATTTCTCTGTAAAGTTGTCACAATTGCTTTGCTCATAATTACTTAAGTTGTCCCAGAAATCTACACTCTGATATTAAAAAGCTAACTCCCCTTCTAACTCCACAACCAAAAAAAACCCAAACCAGGAAATCACTTTAACTGCACTGCACAAGTAACACTGGATATTTTCTCAAGTCAGAAGTAGAAATGTAATACTGCTTAACTTTAAGCAATACAACTCTTTGTCTTGTCAGAGCAAAGAGAACTAATTCAGATTATAAACATCACATCTACGGTCTGTTTCAGGATTCAAAGAATAGCTCTAATGTCCTTCACAGACCTAGATCCTCCTGCTGCAAAGCCACAGATGTATCTTACTTGGTACTTCTACTGACCTAACCAATAGCATGAAGCGTAATGAGATTTTTTTTAAAAACACTGGCGGTTTTACTGTTCCTACTAGTTTTCTCAGTTATTAAATTTCAATAAGATGTCAAAAATCAACAGAAGATTTTACTAATATGCATTCTGATACAAATCAATACAGAAAAATTCACACAGCCTGAATCGGAAGTTGAGGGTTGTTCCCATAAAGACAAGGGTCAGTGAGTGAGGGCATCTCATTACTTCACGGCTTTCCTGGCAAGGCATTTCCTCCATCTCCCCCCATCTCCCATATAAGCAGTCAAATATAAACCACCAGTCTCCACGGCAGACTCCTCCTGCACTTCAATCAGCCTGAGCTGTCAGAATGGTCCGGTAATTAACATTAACACAGGTCAGCCACAGAATATATACCAGATCAGCATCTAATAATACTTCTAATTAATAGGATATCTACATCAGTGTGCCTTCTCCAAAAGGGAGAGAATTTTAAGGTTACAGACAGTAATTAAAGACAACTCAAATGTACTTGCTTTTCTGCCGAAGTCTGCATAATTCAAATGATTCTAAGTATCCCATTCCTAATTTGGCATTTTTTAGCAGACTTAGAGGAATAAAGTTTTAATTTAAGAAGGACTGAAACAGGTAACAGTAAAAACATTACTGAACTACGAAAGTAACCATGCAATTCATGTCCAGCTTCTCTTCAGATGCACCGCAGCACTCAAACATCAGCAACTGTTTTCTCACTTGACCTTCTCTCTTTTGATGCATGTAAACTTGATTTTCATAATTAAGTCATCCTCAGTGCTCTCTTAAAAAAAAAAAGATCTATTAACTGTTTCTCAGATGTTGGCAGTTGGGTTTTGTTTTTTCTTCCTCCACTTGACTATAATATTAACTGACATACCTTCAGTTTTTCCTTTGTGCGCTATGAAAACATGCGCCACTCCCTCATCTAATCGGCATTTGGTCAGTTGTTTCTAACCATACCAAGAGATTTTTGTGATGCTAGTTACTTCGGAAACTATTGCATACAATCTCATGCGAGGAAAATGCAATTTAATTCCAACCTGAAGGAACAAGTAACACTAAAAAATTATTTTAAAAATTGCAAACAGGTCTCTCCTAATTTAAAGACAATTAAATCAGCAGCTCTTGTACAAACCTAAGTCTACTATGGTTATGCTTATTTAAAAAAACCCTCTGATACCAGACTTTAAGAATCAATTATTGGTAAGCAACAGCAAACAAACTGTTTTTGAAACATAAGCTTAAAATAACTGCTTTACTAACTTAAAACTTTTATCAGTCAAAACACCACCCATATTTTTAAGTTACATGCCAGGTGACTCTAATCCTATAAATACTGCAGATACAGCTCCAAAAATAACTTTTTAAAGAGAACTGTTGCAGGGGGAGGGGGGAAGTTTTTAATATTTTTCCCATGCTAGAAAAACAAACACCTTTTTCCTAAGTGCAATGGAGCTTTTGTTTTGATGTTATAAGAGGCTGCCAAGGAATTAAAAAAAAAAACCCTCAACAAAAACACACCTCAGAACAACTCTCAACAGAAGCTTTTGAACACACAAGTTCTAGAAGCTTTACAAACTCATTATTACAAGACAATCATAAATCAGAAAACCCCCTCAGACTGTCATCTTAAGTTTTAGATATTATTAAAAAATCAGATTCAAAAGAGCATTATTGATAAACAGCACACAAATAATATTTAATGCTCTTGTTGCATGCTGTTTTGTACAATTTTAACATTAAAACTTAAAAGTTTATAAACTAGTCTCAGACTCTCTGGGCAAAAGCCTATCTAAGGCCTTCATCCTAAAGAATATGGTTTGCAATGAAATAATGGGGCTTTATTGCAAGATCTGATACAAGTGAAAACCAGGCACGCTAATGTGGCCAGTGCCCCTCCATCAAATCTGACGAGTCAGCAAAACTCTGGCTAAACACAGGCTACGTTTACATAACAACAATACGGTCACACACAAAAGTAACCAGGTAAATTCTCCCTGATAAGTTATTTACAACACCAGAACACAGTTCTTCAGTCCTAACTCGTGCAATTTTGGTCGCATACAAAAAGCGCAGTTTTGAGCACTGGGCTCTGCAAGTTCACATGTGCTTTTCTCAGTGAGCACAGTAAACAAGGAGCAACATGTGAGAAAAACTTCTCCTCCTCAATCCCTACTCAGATATTTTTTACAGTTAGCTTTGTTATCATTGCTAGTCAGAAAGAGGCAGTCTATTTGACATGAAATTAAAGTTATCTCCAAACAGCCAAATGCATGGCTCAATTTATATTAAAACGCAGACACACTTTTAAGTCACTTTCAACACAAGTTTGACAGGAAGGCAGAAGTTTTTGAGGTATAGTTTATCAGGAATCCATTTTTCCTCTGTAAAGTCTGCATCAGTATCTTTTTAAAAAAAGTCCAGACCACAGGTTTGACTGATGTACATTCTGATCAAGTACAGCATTCTGACCACCTACAGGCTCAAGGAAACGACACACAAATATAAAAATTACACTACTCAGATCTCAGTTAATAGTTCAGGGATAATTGTTCACAATCTACTAAAAGAACTAAAGCAAAATACCTTGTTAATTTCAAAAGGTCAGAGTACAATTATAGAGTTTGAAATGTCCAATTTATTTTTGAAAAAAATAGTGCAAGAAAAAAAATGGTACAACTTTATTAATTTTCCACAAAGGGGACCATTAAAATATACAAGTTGTCAGAGAAAACAATCCAGGTTAGAATCGTAAAAGTTGGTATCCGATAAGATGAAGTGTAAAAAAAATCAGGTCACATTTGATGGTGCAAACAATTACAGGAAATACAGCCTATTCCACATTCAGGAAGAGCCCTCTCTTCCCACAGGTTTGCACTAGTCTGATAAAAACAGCCCAGCTTCCTAGTTATTATGATGTGCACTTTAAACATCCTTGGTAATCCACAAAAGCCTTATTTACACATGAGAAGTTGAAAGCACACATATGCAAAGATATCTGTAACCTAAACAAAACTGCAACTTTCATATCTTATTATAAAGTAATTTAAAAAAAAAGTCTCTTCCATATACCTCTCACATTTAAGCTGATCTTCAAAACCAAATGCCGTAAGGCAGAGTCCATCTATTAAGTTAAGCACTACAATTTTCAAAGATCAAACACTAGGATAGAGTTCAGAAGGCAAAATGTGTTTTGGATAATACACAAATCACAGAAACAGGCCAAAAGAAGTGGATGTACATTCTGAAATCTAACCAGATTACATGTACTGTTCTTCATCTAAACTGACCGGTCCATTTCTACCTCTTTTTGCATACAATGACAAGAAGTAACCACAACACAAGTCCATTTGAGTTTTCTTTTTAAATACTGGCAAGTAAAAATAAATACATTTAAAAATGCTAGCATTCCAGTGGAGAAAGCAATCCAATGTTTTATTTGTTTGAATTCTTAGGGTTGTGACTTTACTTCTTCAATCCAACCAGCACAAAATAAAAGACAAAGGCTGATCATAATATTATTCTTCTCAAGCATAAACAAAACCTTCAGGAAAATGGTTGTATAATAACTAAAAAAAAACACAAAAAATCAACTAAACCCAAACCAAAACCCACCACCTACCTAAAGCAGAAACCAATAAACCAGCAAACCAAATTGCGGAGGCGGGGGGGAAAGGGGTAAAGAGGGAATGTGAACACTGTCGCTTTTATTTTTAGATTACATATATAAATTTATACATTCGCACACCACCTGCCCCTAATATTTGGTATTCTCAAAGGTGTCATGAAGCAACTGATTAAAACTATTAAATATTATACTTTTAAGTAAGCGTTCTAACTCTTGCAGACCTTTCCAGCAAAGTACATAACCCTTCTGGAGGATGTCAGCATAGAATCTAGTTCAAGCTATTTAACACAGTGTCCCTTTGGTAACCAGGATAGGTGTTTCACAGAACAACAGTTGCTCCAGCTTCTTAACTGTTCATTGCTATTGACTGTTCCACCTATGTAATACTGTGTGGAAGCATACAAATATATTAAGTCCATGCAAATATAGGTACCTGCACAAATCCACAAGTGTTTTGTCATTCTTTGCTATCTTCTAACAGATCTGTTAATTTCACTATTCAAGGCAGAGATGGTGCTCAGAGGCCAGTCTCAGACGTCGGAAAAAAAATAACTGGCGCCCCTTAGTGTTCAAATTTTGAAGTCTTGAAGCAATTTTATTAGATTTGCATGAAACATTTTTTTCAACATTCCAAAAAGTTTTCTGCCTCCACAATACTTCCACTGAATTGCCAACGTAAACAGGAAAAGCAGAAAAGCTTAAAGGGATAGCAGACTTCTTCCTGAGACTATTTAGAAACACAGACAGTATTTTATCTTTCTTTTAAAGAAGAGTGTGAAGAACAGCTCTAACACAATCCTTAAACTTTTTAAGCAGGAGTCTCCACAGCCCTAATTTTGAAACTCCAATACTTCACAAAAAAAGATTTACAGAGCTTTTATTATTTAAAAACATATCAAAGGATGTATGGATCTCAGACATTTCTTTTTGTGACCTTTTCATATGGGAAATGTTTTCCTTTCTTTTGTTCTCTAACAAAAAAAAAAGTTTTGGGCCTCCTCTGGCCAAACACATTAGACTGAAGAGATTTGGGAATTTAAAAGTCTGAATCAGGCCTCTGAAAGGCTCATTTGTGCTAAAAAGGAGTCTTCACATTTCAGTTTCTTCTTGATGTTTATTGTAAATCTAACTATTCCGAAAAGGCTGTTTGCTGTGGTGATGGAGAACATAAGTTTTAAAGTTGTGGTTTGTTTTTTTTCTTTCACATCTGTATTTGTTCCAATTTAAATTCCAACTTCACAAAGTGTCTTGAAAATAAAAATAGAATCTCCCATTTTACCGCTTCCCACAGTCCATCTTTCAGTATTCCTCACTGGCTTGGTTTTCCTTTTTACTCCTCTATCATTTATTTCAGAAGGTAGCATTTTCTCAATACGCTATTTTTTGTTGTACTATAGTCACTATCTCATTTTTACAGTCTTGGGAGAGGGCGGGGAGTTGTTCTACCAAATATAACCAGCTCTTTCATCTTCTGAGGTCAACAACTTCACAAACTTCTTTTAGTGAGAAGTACAACCACAAACAAGAATCCTAACTCAGAATCTCAAAATTCATATTTCATGCTAAGAATCCCAACAAGCTGAAACTATGTAAATAATTTATAGTTTCATCATAGCCTACAAAGCTACAAAATAAGATTAAACAGACAGGTCTCACTAACTCTCCAGAAAGTCTAGGTTTAAGGTGGTAAGAAAGTAAACGTTTTTAACAAGAAAAGCAAACCTGTGAACCCAAGCATAAATTGAATTTTAAATACTAGGAACAAGTGTATTGCCTTATTTCTAACACAGTGGGGCTACTACTGTAGTAAGCAGACGTATGGGACACATGAAGTTCCCAGCACATACTTTTCTTTCTTCTCTAAAATGCGATTATATTTTAAAACGCAATCTTAAAGGGAGCTATTTTAGAGAAAAATTTTTAAAAAGGTGCGTCAACCCACATGAGTGACCCCTCGCCCCTCCTAGGCAGGAGCAGGGTGCGGGGCTGGGGGCAGCAGTGGACATTTGGCAGGAGTAGACGAGGCAATTTCGTAATTTCTTTTTTTTTTCCCCCCTCACTTAAGTCACACGTAGGAGTCTCTCAAGTTAGTTTCTCTAAAAGGTAAGGATAGCCGAAAGAATAATCTGTTCACTTCCCTTGCAATATAGGAAAATTATAATTACTTTGTGGCCAGTTTGGGGTGGGGTAGAGCTGGAGCTGAAGAAAGCTCAGCCCCCTCCGTCTTAGTCATTCAAGTTCAAGCAGTTTCCAGAACGGCCAAATCTCGAAACCAAACACCCTCCCAACCCTGCCCCCCCTATTCCACCC
>NW_010191628.1:0-2210 GCF_000695765.1 Mesitornis unicolor | reverse complement strand
ATTTTCCTTTGTCTTTCTCAAGAATGCTCAGGAATGTAATGGTGCAGGCCATGCTAAAGAAGGCCATGAGGGATATTTGCCCATTGGTACACTGATCTGGAAAACACAAGGTCCTGTTGAAATGTCTCCTTGTCTTGCTGGCTTCCTTCAATCTAAATCAGATCAAGAAATCTATTTTTTATTTTCACAATTGTGTACAGAATAATACCGGATGAAATAGACTCTGGAAAACATGAAATAATACTAATAAGATACCTCCGAATAAACTCCATCTGGTGTTTTCTGCAGTGGATATTGCAATGGCAGGAAAGGAACTGGAAAGAACACAGGTTTTAATGGAGCAGTTGCCTTCAAATTTTGAAGCAATGCAAGCAGGAAAGATTCAGAATTGGGTTGCATTTTATGTACTTTACTAGCAAAGATCAGAGAAACCTTGTATGTTGTTTAAAACATTATGGAGTCCTGTTATTTAGATGCTCTAAGTAGTCTGCTGTGGTTTATTTTGGTAGTACAAAGTGCAGACGTAAGCTGTAATAACACTAAAACCATGGTAATATGATGCTAAGTGCTGATGTATGTTTGATTTCTGTAACCAATAGGAACCACAGCCAGATGTATTAACCAGTGGCTAAGTGATGCTTAGAAAATGAGTATGTTAAATAGATCAAATAAGGTAGAAAAAGAATGGCCTCTGATGTTTTCCTCAGATGTTGTGCCTGGAAATCACAATCACATTTTAACCAGGCAGTTAGAGACAAATTATAATACTGGTTTAAATTTTAAATACAAAATATGTAATTTCCTTTTTGAGAAAGAAACTGATGATTTTCTGTAATGAGTGCTGTGTGACTGGATATACATGTTGCAATCTTACTTTGCTTTCACTGAGGTCTTTTTCATGTCAACTGTTGTGAACCCCTAGATTGTCCATCATGATAAAGAAAAGAAGTTTAATTACCTTAAAAGGTAATAATTTTAACTCAGCCCTAGTATAGTACAGTACCCGTGAGGAACACCTCTTACTCTCTCTTTACCTACACATGCCTCAGTTTCTCTGTTTTTAAATTAGCAGACATAACATCATTTGATACATAGAGCTACTGTGAGTCATTAGTGCTTCGAATGGATCTACAATCTCAAGTCTTTTAAAAAAGAAAATTGCTGCCACATAGGACAAGAAACAATAAAACATCAAGCCCTTCAGTATGGTGGATTAAGTCCATAGCTGCTCTTAAATGTGGTCTACTTGGGTATCTAGCTTCTTATTTGGAAATTCATAAAGTATTGGCTCAACAGAACAGTGTCTGCTGTGTAGAAGGATCTTGTCTTTGTTAAATTGTGTGACTTCTATTGAAATGTCGATTTGGGTAGGCTCCCACCTCATCTCAAGGAACGCCTGATATCACACACTATGTGCAGACAAACTGTACTCTTTTCCCTGAAAATGGATGGGTAGCAGTAAATATCCCTGCACTCCCGGGACTCCCAAGCTGTATATGTAAGGGCAGGGAAACTTTTGCAGGAATGATGGAGCATCTATTGAAATGTTCACATCAAGGCTTAAGGAAATGCTGCATGTGTCTTCTTGCAACCTGCAGATAATCCATATTAACTGCCTCCAAAATATTTTGCTGTATTCTGTCCTTTAAAGGAAGAATTTGGTCTGTCCCGGGAAATAAACTGGGATCGAAAAAATCCTTGCAAAGACTGTGTTGAATTAAATGAAACAGTGAGACAGCCAAATAAAGCCTTGGGCATGATTCTGCTATAGATCACAGCATTGGAGGCAATCACTGGGCCTCATAAATTCAGATTACTGAATTAATTCTCTGCTTAGAAGGAACCTCTGGATATCCCTAGTCATATTTAACATAGGATTGTAGCCAATGCTAAATGTGGTCAACAATGGCCCGGTCCAGATAAGCCCTGAAAACCTCCAAGTGTGCACATACCAATGTCCCTCCGGCAACCTGTTTCAGCATTGCCTTTTTTCCTAGTGAAGAGGTTTTGCTTTTCTAATGTCCAATGCCAACCTTTCAGGCTGCCTAGAAAGCCTCTCAACATGCCCCAATATCTGTTTTTGTATACTCACAATGTGAGCACACTGTTGGCTTGCAGACAACCTCAGGCGCACTGCGGCCATCAGATACTTCTCAGGGCTGCTATTCCAGCAGCTAATTCCCAGGTGAATTTTGTTTGTCTGGGTGTCA
>NW_010191627.1:0-1111 GCF_000695765.1 Mesitornis unicolor | reverse complement strand
CAGCAAGAGCTTTTTCAAATACATAGCAGATGGGGGTCAGTCTTGGTGTCAAAGGAAAAGAGATCGTTTCAGCCAAAGAGCTGCCCAGTCCTTTCTGTGAATTAAGGACATCTCATTTATGCTGAATGAACTCATTTGCCTGACTCACGTTAGATTTGTGCCGAGAGTTGCCACAGCCCCGTCACTGAGCCGATGTTGGATGTCAGGGACAAGGCCGCTGGCTAAAAATACGCTGTGGTTTCCCATGAAAACCACATTCTCAATGAGCATTTCTGCTGTTACACATGTCATAATTAGCACAGCTAATAGAATTAATGCCCTGCAGGCTGTGTTTCCCCTAAAAGTCTGCAGAGCAGGAGGTTTGATCCAAGCAATTGCCTCCCACTTGCTGATGGGAGAGAGAAGGGATAAAGGGATCTGTCCCCTTCCGTAGGATCCCAGAATCGTTTGGTTGGAAAAGACCTTGAAGGTCATTGAGTCCAACCATAACCTGTCCACCACTCCATGTCTCTAAGCACCTCATCTCCCTGTCTTTTAAATCCTTCCAGGGATGGGGACTCCACCACTGCCCTGAGCAGCCCCTTCCAGTGCCGGGTAACCCTTTGAGTGAAGAAATGTTCCCTAATATCCAATCTAAGCCTCCCCTGGCACAACTTGAGGACATTTCCTCTCACTCTATAGCTTGTCACTTGGGAGAAGAGACCAATCCCCACTTATCTACCCCCTCTTTTCAGGGAGTTGTAGGACCATGGACCATGGGAGAGGATGTCCCTGCACACAGCTGCTGTTCAGTGGGAAAGAAGTGGCTAAAAAACCCCAAATCATTCAAGAAAGCAGGAGTTGCTGAAATTCATGTGGGGTTTCCAGGAGCAAGAGAAGAGTGGAAAGGGCTGGGAGAGGTGAGGGGTCTGCAGCTGCTCCCCATGACCCTCCCCTGGTGCAACTTGAGGCCACTTCCTCTGGTTCTATTGCTTGTTACTTGGCAGGAGAGACCAACACCCACCTCTCTACAACCCCCTTTGAGGTACCAAGAGATAGGACCTGTTAACATAACACCGAAGAGAAGTGGCTGTTCTTGGCGCTTCCGAACTATTCCTCCTCTTTCTGCCAC
>NW_010191626.1:31668-53975 GCF_000695765.1 Mesitornis unicolor | reverse complement strand
AAATACCAACACCAAAACCCCAAACCACCTCCCTCTCCAAGTTTTTGTAGGACTCTTGTATCAGATGTGAGTTTGCAGGCTCTGTTCACACTGAATACCCAATTTCTGATGTAAACAGAAGCCACTAACCTGAAAGATGAAATCAGAATGTTTTGATTTCCATGAACACCATCTTGAGATTGAGCAGGTAGCTGCAGCTGTGATATCCTTATCCTTGCAGTGATGTATTGTGGACCACATCATTCCTTGCTCACCCGTTGCACCTTTACACCTGTGCTAAGTGAGCATTTTCTCAGTAAAGTGCATCGTTTGCTCAACAGAGACATAAAAGCTGTCATGAAGTGTGTTGCTGTACCCCTTGTCTCTGCTAATCGCTGTGGGTAAGGTGATGACTCTGCACTACAGCGTGACCAGGAACAACTTTGCTGAAAACCACTTTGCTGAAATTTCTTTCAGGTAAGCTACATCCCACCTGTACTTGTACTTGAGTGTAACGTGTATTTGTTCCTGGGAAGGACCCAAATGCTTGTCACAGACAGCTGCCAACTGGAGGGACCAGGCCTGGTGTGTTCAGAATGTGACTGCTCTCTGTCATCTGAGGCCAACTGTATGAACTTCAACAAGGCCAAGTGCTGGGTCCTGCTCTTAGGTCACAATAACCCCATGCAGTGCTACAGGCTTGGGGACGAGTGGCTGGAGCTGCCAGGCAGAAAAGGACCTGGGGGTGTTGGTGGACAGCAGATGCACATGAGCCACCAATGTGCCCTTGCGGGCAAGAAGGCCAACGGCATCCTGGGGTGGATGAGAAGGGGTGGTTGTAGGGCAGAGAGGTTCTCCTGCCCCTCTGCTCTGCCCTGCTCACACCACATCTGCAATCTTGTGTCCAGTTCTGGTCCCTCAGTTCAAGAAGGACAGGAACTGCTTGAAAGAGTCCAGCAGAGCCACAAAGATGCTGGAGGGAGTGGAGCATCTCCTGCTGAGGAGCGGCTGAGGGATCTGGGGCTCTTGAGCTTGGAGCAGAGGAGACTGAGGGGTGCCCTCATTCATGGGGATCCATTTGGAAAGGGCAGTGTCAGGAGGAAGGAGCCAGGCTCTGCTCTGGGATGTCCAATGCCAGGACAAGGGGCAGTGGTCCCAAGCTGGAGCACAGGAGGTTCAAGCTGAAGAGAAGGAAAAGCTTTGTCTGTGTGAGGGTTATGGAGCATGGCCCAGGCTGTCCAGAGAGGTTGTGGAGTTTCCTTCTCTGCAGACACCCAAAGCCCTGGCCGTGTTCCTGTGTGACTGCTCTGGTGATCCTGCTGTGGCAGGGGTTGCACTGGGGGAGCTTTCCAGGTCCCTTCCAACTCCTGGCATGCTGGGATTCTGTTCGATCTGCAGCTGCTGTCAGTGTTTAGGATATGGATGAGTACAACTTCTACTGCTTGTCACTGAACTACTGCTGGTAACTGGAAATTGGAATACAGTGTTCCCTGGAGAGTTTGTCTGTCATGGAGCTCAAGAGGTTAATATGTAGTTATGTGATGATACTATAATTTTATATGCATCTGCAGATACTGGTAATAGACATTAAAGTGGGCATTTACATCCTTATTATGGGTCAGTACTTGATGTCATAATAAAAAAGTCACATCAGAAAAGTACAGGATAAAAATCTGATTATGCACCTTTTGGAGTGTAAATGGCTTTAAAATTCAAATTGTCACCTTTTTAAGAGTCAGAACAAGGGCAAAGGGGCAAAGCTGTGAGACACAAGGGGCAGGATGAAGGAGGAAAAAGAGACAGGCTGGACCAGGCCTTTGCTTGGGCAGTTTATATCCATATGAATATTATGCCCTATTACTTAGGCACTTCATGCCATCTCATTAAACATAAGCTTGAGTGAAAGGTGGACTTTGCAATGTGGTGTGAAGGTCAACAGACTCCAGATCTTCTGTCTTTCCACAGAGTTCACAGCTGCTCAGTGCTGAGAGGGCTAAAACTTTGTGTGGGTTAATGCAGGGCGTTCATTTGGAAAACAACAAACAGCAGCAAAGCTGATAAAGTTTCCAAGGCAAGGCAACAGCTGAAGCTCTCATGAAGCTGCCCTAGGTAACTGTACCAGTAACTGTGCAACTACTGGCGCCAGCACCTGAGAAGAGGGGCGAGTTCTGGGGAGACTGAGACTGAATCCTGAAGGGCCGTGTAGGTGAAAATCAACCGAGAAGTGCAGTGAGGAACGGAGCAGCGTGTAGGATGGACAGTCAGATCAGCTGCAATGCACTCAAACACCACCTTGAGTGCCTGTGGGAGCTGAAACCCTACAGCATGCAGAAATTTGGAAGGGTGTTGACATTCTATTTCTCTACTACTGTTTATCCAAGTACATCCTAAAGCACTCGGTGAAGTCTTTGCAGTTGACTGAAATTTCAGGGATGTTATTTTGCTGGAAAGATGGGGTGCAAGGCCGTGAGGTAAGGTAAACAGTTCATCTCTGCTGAAAGGGGAAGCCTTCTCCTTCTGTCTCCACCTTGTTGTCTCCCCATGCCTGGCTTACCTTTCACTCCTTGGACCCTTTTGAGTCACATCAACATCCTTAACTGCTAAAAATGGCTTGACTTCTGCTGGTTCAGTCAGTTGATTTGGCTCAGTTGATGTGTGAGGAGCACTGGAGGCAGCACAAAGCATGAGGGCAGCACTGGGGAGATGGGTGACGTGGTGATTAATGGTTTGAATGAGGGAGACTCACCCAACCAGCAGCACCGAGGTTTGAATGTTGGCTCAGTCCCTTACAGACCTGTGCCCATCACCCTGTGTTCTCCAGGGATTCAGCAGCTTGCAGGGACTCGACACAATCCAAGGATGCAGGAGGTGTTTTGGGGGGTTGTAAAGTCATGCAGAACTGCTTCCCCAAGACTCTGTGCTGCTCTTTTCCCAGGTGCTCCTTAGGGGTTGTGGCACCATCTTGGGCTGAGGTGAGAAGGGACATTTCATATATACTCCCTAAAAAGGGATTATGACTGAAGGGAACTTGCTTGCTTTAGAGAACCCGAAGTCTCTCATCTGGATCTCTTCTGTTTAGGGGGCTGCTTTTTTACCTATATGGAGTCATGGGTGATGGGGCATAATGATGGAAAATACTTAGAATCTCTGCACCATGTTGCCTGAGGTGGGAACCAGTCCTTCTGGGGAATGAGGATGTTGTTAAAAAAGCCATCTGTCCTTTGCAACAGCTTTCAATAGAAGTACTGAAACATTGAGGCCCACAGACAGTGTGCTCCACAGCCTTCTGGAGTGGGATGTAAAGCAATTTTCTCAGGAAAACAAGAAAGAAGTTAAAACTTTGCTAGGGTTATAGGGTAAATCTATGGCAGACCCCAAAGGCTTTTGAGACTGCCTCCCTAAAGGCCTTGTAGTTCTGTGTCTCTGCACTACTGAGGCACAGGTGAAACTCCAGGAGGTTGTGTGTCCATCAGGGGGTCAGTCAGACACCAAGCAGGCTGGTGGCAGTCAGTCAGACACCGAGCAGGTCCATTCAGTGGTGAACGCATCCTGGTTTGTGAATGGCCACGTCTCCTGGCTCAGATAGCTTTTGGCTGCTGAGAGAGCGGGGGAGGATGGAGAACTCCATCCTCCTGTTCTCAATTAGTGTTTGCTATTAAATGCTGACAGTGTATTCTCTCCCCTCATGTAGCTGCTCTTTGTTTATGCACTGGATGTTGGCACAGGCTCCTGTGCTGTAATGTCTTGCATTAGCTGCTGTTGAAAGGAGTCCAAGGAGCAGTGTGCTTTGAGGAGGACAGGAGGGTGGCTTGGCACCGAAGGAGCAGGAGCAATGCTGAAGGAAAGATGAAAATGGGTTTAGTTAAGTGGGAGGCTGGCAAGGAGCAAGCAGCAGTAAGTCCGTCCACATCTCTGCTCTCAAGTGTGAGGCCAAACACTTCGATGGGAACAAGGAGCTAGGTAGGAGGCCTTACCGATGGCAGGAAGGTAAGACAGCCTTGGAAATGGTTTGGCACAAGCTAGAGCTTGGATGCTCACTGGTCACCAGAGGTGGAGTGGGATGAGCAGCATCACCAGGTACTATTTATTCATCACTGGGACTGCTGTGTGTAACTGCCCCTCTGTGTGTTGCCATTTCATCCTGTGAATATTTTGCTGGAGTCTCTGCAACCTTTGCTGCAGAATATCTTTAACAGCACAGGTGACTACTGCTAATTATTTCAGGTATTTTTGGATACATAGGTATGTTAATCCAGAGCTCATTTGTTTGAGCAAGTTGAGGTCCTCATCACTAGAAAGATACCTTGCTCCAGTCACTGCTCATCTGGCCAGCTGGACTGAGCATCTCTGTTTTCCCATCTCTTACTCAGTCTTTCCTGGTCTTCTCATCCTTCTCATGCTGCATGGCCACTGCTCCTCCCCCACAGCCCACATTCAGGTGTGGCTGTTTAAAAGCAATCTCTGTCAACATTTGTCATTAATCTGTTTCCATTTTTATTTATAAAAGAAAGAGAGAGAGTGAGAAGGGAACAGCAGCAGTAGCAGGGCAATTGCAGATGAATAATGAAAGGATTCATCACAGCCATACCAGGATATATATATTTTTTGCAGCCAAGCGAGACGGATTCCCATCACAGCTCGGGGACTCGTTCCACACAACCACTCATCTTTCATGCTGGGGGGAAGGGAAAGGTGGAGACAGTATCATTATGGATGTAACGGGACTCTGAAGTGACTGGTCAAGGTTGCTGCTTCAGTCGCAAGGAATCTGCTTACAGGAATTTTCTCCCCACCAGGTGTTATTGCCTGGTAAAGTGGCTGCCTTCTACAGCAGCCTGATACCTGCAAAAGGGAGGCTTAGGGTTTGCTGACGGGGATGCTTGCGAAGCGGTCGCATCTCTAAAGAAGGATGAGATGGCTAAGTGAGAATTTCCCAGGAGTGACAAACTGGACACACTGAACCATGCAGGGGTCACCCTTTCTCATCTTTTTGTCTCTTGAGCCCATCCTCTAGTTCGCTGTCATATCAACAAGCAACTCTCAGCTTGCCCTGCCCCATCTAGCTTTACAAATCCATCTGCCCTGCTGAGCGTGGATGTTTTGTTCTTCTTTTCTCCTTTTAGTAGGTAAGGTGGATGAAAATTTGTCAGGTTTCTGCAGTCCTGAAGGTTTCTGTGAAGGCAGAAGAGAAAGAACTGCCATTCAAAAGGGAAAGAAGAAAAAAATAAAGCCTGAAACAGGCCTGGTTGATTGAGATATGCACTCAGATCCAAAGGGGTCTCTGCCTTCTGGTATCTGCTATGTCCAGGGGAGCCAGGCCACGCATACCCTGTGAGGGCAGTGCTAATGCTGCAGTGCTGTTTGAGCTCTGGGTACACACAGAGGCAGTGGTTATGTTCCTCCCTAGCTGAGGAGGGAGTCTGCTTCTCCAAGCCTCTTGTGCTCGTGGGGAGGTGATCCAGGCAATGCTGTTGCTATCCAGGGCAGGGGTGGGCTGTGCTGAGCCATTCTCAGCTGCAGAAGCGCAGTTACTCTGTCTGCTCCTGGGGTCTGGGTCTGAGGAAAGAGCGTGGCATCTGACTGTATTTTTCCATCTAAGAAAGCACTAAAGCAGGTGGGTTTAAAGAGCAGGATGGTCTCATTTTCAGGTGCTCCAATGACCTGTATTGCTGGTTATGAGCTCTACTTCCAGTTGAGAAAGTGCATCAGCCCATAAAAAGCACTGAAGACCTTGTCCTAAAGGGCTGTGTATTTGTCAGGCCTCTTGGCAACCTGGAGTGCTTCATGCACCTCTGGCAAGGCATTAGCATCAGGGCATTCCTGTAGTAAATGCTTCCTCCTCTCAATTGGAGCATAAGTGCCACTGGAGGCGATCCCAGTTGGATGGGAGGGTGCAGTTCAATGCCACAGTTGAAGCGATCCTTGAAAGAGTAAGACAAGCACATACCTTGCTTTGCTGGGCCCTTAGGGCTGTCACCTTGGCAGGGGAAAAAAAGAGCTGTGGTATTTTCTACTCCAGACCTTTCTAGCACTCTGTTTTTCCTGAATGAAATCACAGCCTTGCCAGCAGTAGAGGGATCAGGGAAAAAGGACCCGTTTCTCAAGCTGCCTCTCCATTTCCCTGTTGTACCAGGGAATGCAGTGCTGGGCTCAGAAGCTTAGACTCAATCTGTGTTTTTTACCATTCCACCTCTATCTCCCTTTGGGAAACCATTTGGTCTATTTTCCCATGTTCTGGCAGAGGATTATTACAGGTGATTATGAATGGGTTGTTATTAATTTTGGCTACATGATCCAGCTCCATTTTCGCATCCTGCTAAGTCTCCATTGCCATCCCTAGATGAGGACCCTTGGTTGCTGAGGATGGAGACACATTTTCTGTTGAATATGGAAACCATCAAGTGTTTGAGAAGTACCACAGGAGGAAGCTTCTATATAAGGTGCTTGCTTATTCCAAAGAAGAAAAATTGCTTCAGCCATGATAGGTCTCATGGTTGAACAGCTGCAGAAGTTGGTGTTTATACAGCCTGTGGTTAATAGCTCCTTACCTTTCTCCTGGAGGATCTTTCTTTTGTATCCACATAGAATCAGTTCCCTGAAGGTGATTTTGCTTCTGTGGAGGCATGACACTGTTAATGCTAATGTCACCTCCTGCCTGATCTTGCTTGGATTCAGCAAAGTGCTGAGACATTTAGGGGAAAAAAACAACCAACTTGGTTATATGGCAGTGTGTGCTTACAAAACTGGGCTGAATGGGCAGGTGAGAATCTTGGGTCAGTTCTGAAAATGCTTTGCACCTCCTTTTTTCTTCCTTGGTGGGATTACAAATTATTAATGGAAAGCTTGCTTTGTCACAGCCCAGGAAATCGCCTTGCTTGTAACTGGTGCCTTCCAGGTAGATCTACACTTGACAAGAAATAAATGTGTCGGTGGAGGAGAAAGTTCTCTTCCTACTGCAGCCACAGATGGTTTATGAGATCTCATCCCTCCAGTCACCCTTGTCCCAGTGACACTTTCACTGAATTCTTTTGTGTCAAGTGATGTTTTTAGTGGCTCCATGCAGTGACTAATTCAGGGTCTTCATTATTTGGCCTCCACGACTATTCGGTCTAGCCCCCTTCTCTTCCTCCAAACAGTCCCAACCAAACCAGGAGCTACTCAAACAGTACTTTTCTATTATTTTACAGACATGGTGGTTGTCACTGCATTCTGTTGGCGGTTGCAGTTTCTAGACCTTGCTGTGTACCCACTTAAACAGCCAGCAGAACCACGACACAAAATTAAAGATGATGACTAATCCTCTATCACAGGGTATCACCGAGATACTTCACATTTAAATTACAAAGGTAGATTTTCTTTAGCCTCAAACAGTCTGTAAAATACTGCAAGCAAGAAAATCATTGCTTTTGCCAAAGACTTGCAGTGCAGCAGCATAGTCTTTTACTGGAGCTGTCTCCTCCCAGCCATGTAGGCTCTTCTCAATTGGAAGTATTTAACACCCTGTTAGTTTCTGATGTGTTCTTCAATATATTGGAGATCTCAGTGTTCCCTGAGAGGCCTCAGATCATAAGGATACAACCAAGTGCAGGTATGCATAAGCTGCTTTGAAATGCTTCACTCCATCTGGTGCATTCTTGGGTTATTTTAGAGTTGCCACAGTGTGAGCGTGCTGAAGAGTTACACACCGTCCAGTGAGTGGTGGCTGAAGAGCTTTGCACTCCTGCAGCAAGGGTGATGTGAAGAAAAGTCACTGGGTGGCCTCCTGGGAAAGCAGCACTTCAGTCTGGGAGATGTAAGAGGTGTTTCCTTTGCAAAGCGATGCATGGACCAAGGTAATGCCCTCAGTAACTGCTGTGGCCTTGTGGGATCATTGTAAACTCAGTCTTTCCTCATTTTCTGTACTATTAAAGTCCTTAGGAGATTCTGGTCAAGACTGAGGTCCAGTTGACGCTGAGGCATTGAATAGGAGCATTGACTGTCCAGAGAATGGGCTGTTCAAACAGAGAGGGATGTGGGTGTAGGCCACAAGTAGTAAAAGAGAGGAAGGGCAGAATGATGCACGATGACATCAGTGTGAAATGGTAAAAAAAGAGAGACTGCTGAACTGTTGGTTGCTGAATTCATTGTCCTTATTTTCAGGACCTGAACTAGAGCATCTCAGGATAGCAGCTAAAGCATATTGAAGGTCATGAGGGAAAATACATGTATGAAGGCATGCATGGGCAGGAAGAAGAGGAACAAAGATGAGAGGTACTTGGAATAGAGATGTAGCTGGGGAGCAGAGCACACGCTTTGGAGATGTTATCAGAGAAGTGTGATTTGAATTGAAGGCTGAGTGAACTTTTATTTCTTGTATCTTACCCTATGGTCCACCTTGTTTGGATTTTTCCTTTTCAAAAGCCAGACTGCCCTGCTGACTGCATGCATGTGTTTAGTTCTCTGTGTGCCCTATGAAAGCAGTGGGAGCCAGCTAGAGAATGGTGTCTACCTGTCCCCAGGCTTCCTCCCTGTGCTCTTTCCAGTCAAGGAGGTATGAGAGGAAACCCAGGCTCAGTTTAGATGCACTTCTGATTCGAGGCTGGGATTAGGGAGATGTTTTGCTGGTGTTTTAGCTTGGAGCAGAGGAGACTGAGGGGTGCCCTCATTCATGGGGATCAATTTGGAAAGGGCAGTGTCAGGAGGAAGGAGCCAGGCTCTGCTCTGGGATGTCCAATGCCAGGACAAGGGGCAATGGTCCCAAGCTGGAGCACAGGAGGTTCAAGCTGAAGAGAAGGAAAAGCTTTGTGAGTGTGAGGGTTATGGAGCATGGCCCAGGCTGCCCAGAGAGGTTGTGGAGTCTCCTTGTCTGCAGACACCCAAAGCCCTGGCCGTGTTCCTGTGTGACTGCTCTGGTGATCCTGCTGTGGCAGGGGTTGCACTGGGGGAGCTTTCCAGGTCCCTTCCAACTCCTGATATTCTGTGATTCTGTGACAGTGGCATGGTGGTGAGTTGTCCTGCTTTCTGCAGTCCTGCTTTTCTTGCTGATCTGAGCCCACAACCAGAGGCTGCCGTGAGCATGTGTAAACAAGGTGTCCCAATGCGTTACCTGTCAGTCCCTGTATTTCCATGTTTGCCTCAGGAGAGCGGTGAGCAGAGGGAGAGAGCTGGGCTGCTTAGTTTGACCTTGCTTTTTAGGTTTTTCCCCTGCTGTTGTTTGTTTTGTTTTGCTTTTTATTCTCGTTGCACGTGCCTCTAATTGATCTTGAAGAGAAGGGACAGTTAAAGAAGATGTTAAGGTGAAATGGAGCCATAACTGTGACTGGAGACTTTTATTAAGTGTGGCAAAGTTCCCTGGACGGCGTAGAAATTGTTTATTGATTTTGGTATGGCTGGGTGCTCCGGAGTAATCGCCCGCAGAACCGCTAGAGAGAGCAGAGGGGAGAGCGCTTGGCCAGGTCTCTGCTGCCTCCTGCCCTGGCTGCTCTTCCCCTGCTGGTGGTCTCCTCTTTAGCCACAACTGGTTAACCCTTCCTGCTCCAGAAAGGGCCGGTGAAGGAATGTGGTAAGGGAGGAGATGATTTTAGAACATATATCATCCAAGCGAGCATGGTATTGCTGAGACTTAAACTGCCCTTTGGCTCTTCCACCTGTTGGTTGTTACAGACAGAAACCTGTGATGGTCAGCAAGGTTTGTTACCTCTGAGCCTCTTAACCATGGGGCAGGTCAATTTTGGGACGGGGCAGAGCTGAACATGCTCACGTTTCTCAGTAGTGTCTGTGAGGTTTTTGGCCTTGTGTCCCCTGCCTGCTCCCGTGTGCCATTCCCCTCTGTGCCAAAATTGCAGGATGCTGAGGAAGGGTTAAATGGCTGTGTGCAGTGAGCCAGTGCCTGCCCTCTGCCTGTCTGTGAGCCCAGGAGAACTTCAGCCCCTTCTGTTTTTTCCTTTGCTTTTTGTGACAGCATTAGGGTGGTTTTACTGCTGAAATTCAGTGAACCCCCCTATACAGAGATTTTTCACGTCCTGTCTGGGGAGTTTACACCATTGGGCTGCCAGAGCTGGGGTTTCTGCTTTGTTTGCTTCCCATGGAGGTGCTGCACACCCTCCTTGCCACGCTCCTGTTGCACTAAGGCCGTTCTTTTGTTGTTTCTCATCCAGAGGGCTGTGACTAAAGTGTGCTCCTAAAATACACTGGGCCTCTTCCAAGGAGGAAATGGAAAAGGAAGCAATTTTATTGATGTTTGATTGGTTAAGTGAGTGAATTTTCAGAGATATGTTGCACAATTCATGATACTCCCTCTTCTACAGGCAAGGTGCTGGTAACAGTGGGAGGTTTTATTCTCTCTGTGATTCAGAGTGCTTATTTCTACCTCCTGGTAGCATAGTTGGTTTAATTTCCTTCCTTCTACAGAAGACGTCAGAGGCCTGCAGTTGTGTGGTCATCAGGTGAATGATGTTCAGATGTGAATCTCTGGAGAGGAAAAGAGGCCTGGCCCACCTCTTAGGGCCCCCTTAAAACCTGCTGAGCATTATTACTGAGTGTCAGAAACTCTGTTATTTCTGGGTTCCTTTCTTAACCATCTAATCTGTATGTGAGAGTGGGAATATGAAGCCAGAGTAATGGTAAGATCCTCTTTTGCATCATGGGGCAAAATTTTCAGATCATCTAGATGCCATAAAGAGGTGTTTTCTGCTCGTCATGCACATTTATGTATCTTTAATGAAAAAGATGGGGAAATGTGTATTAGTTTAAAATTTAATTTCCTTAAGGGCAGAATGTTAATGTAAGGCAAAATATATCCAAAGTGTTGGCAATTTAACTCCTGTAGAAAAGGATTTGAAATAGGATAAAATAATATAAATAAAAATTTGCATCTACCTAGAGACTTCTCTGACAAAAATGATGTGTGAACGTCAGTGCTATGACCAGCAGTAACAACTTAAACTCCAATATTTATCCCTGTCATAGAGTTCAAAGTTTTCACTTGCTGTGGAGTAGGGACGATGAATTATGCTGATGTTGGTCTGTGTACCTTGGCTAGGAGGTGCGAGTGCTGTAACAGAACCTGCCCCAGTCTGCACTGGTACTTCAAAGCATATACTGTGTATGTACGTCACGTAAACTTCTGTAATGCTTAGTTGCTTGCATGAAGTAAAGCGACTGATTTATCCTCTCTCAGGAAAAAAAATAAAAAGAAAGGTCTTTTAGTTAAAGCTGCAAAACCTTCTGCTGTGACTGGAGTTCCCTGACTGCAAGTTCTTGCTCGTCACTGCTGTAGCTTGCTGCTCCTGTTGCTTGTGGTGGAGATTTTTGAACCCCCACCCTTGGGAAGCTTGGCTGGCTTTAAATTCCTCAGTCCTGCACCTTAGACTGAAGGAGTTATTTTTAACCTGCCTTGACCTCTGCCTGAACAAGAATAAAATAGGGATTGGGCAGAATATGACACAAATCAATAGGTTATCCCAACAGATGTGATCTTTGGCACCGTTTTGCCTTGGACACTTGCTGCAGTAACAAAGATAAATGGTGATTTGTTAACATTGTGATCTAGGGACTGGGTGGCTCAGTGGATCGTGTGGTGGCCTCTGACCTCTGGGTCTCCGGGCTCTGAACATCGAGATGAAATCTCATTCTGATAGCAGGAAGGGAAAGAAGGTCCACAAGGGTTGGGTGATTTTGGTTCGGTGCTAATCACAGTGCTCCATAAAACAATCCAACAAGGACTGAATAGACAATACCTCCGGGCAAAAAGGTGTGTGAGAAATAGAGCAGGAACTGTACCAATAGAGAGCTAGTGATCAGTTACTGTGGGAGAAGACTTGCAGTGCTTTTATGGAGTGACACTGGAGCACTCAGAGCTACTTTGTCTCCTAGCCTACCTATCAAAGAGGGCTTGCACCGAGCACAATTTGTGGTGGCTCTCAGTAAAAGAGAAATGTGTTTTATGAAAGCAGCTTCCCTTTCATTTTCTGGGACAGTTTCTGTCTGTCTTTTGACCCTTGACTCATAATGGAAGGATAGCAATGGCAGGGGGTTTTGGGAGCTGAGCTATTGGAAAGAGCAGATAGAGCTGGGATAGCTCTGAGCCAGTCATGTCTCCACCGACCTTGTGTGATCTGTTCCGTAACTCCAGAGTCCTCTGTAGTCAGCCGACTGCTAATATGTTCTCAGATGTGCACAGATTGTTTTGCTTCAGCAGTCCATGATGGTGTCTTCTCCTCAGGGTAAAAACAAATTCCTGCAGCAGAATTTCTTCCAGGACATCTGCAAGGATTGGTAAGCAGTATTAACAGCTCCGTGTTGTAACTAATGTCATGTAAATGGCGTAAGGCACAGTGAGTTCTTGTCTCCTTGGACTGGTATGTAATTCCCCTTGCCATGAGGAGGCAGTGTGGCAGCATCTCATTCTGAACCTTGACCCATCAACTTCAGTTTCTTGGCTCTGGATCTGCTTATGGCTGCCTGCAAGAATGGCACCCTGCTCTCGGGTACTTTCCCATGGTAATACATCCTCTAAGTCTCGAATAATCAAGGGAACAAAAACCTTACATCCACTGGGGGCAAGGGATCTGATAACTCTCTTGCTGATGCATGCAAGATGCTTACATATTGCTCTTAATCTTTCCCATGTTGTAGATCTAAGGGCTACATGAGAGCTCACGTCGTGCCTGGAACCTCCAAGTCTGCCTCTGTGACCATCCCCTGCAGCATCAGTCCCACTCTGTACTTTGCATTGGGCTGTGCGTTGCTGGGTTACAGAGAATGATGTGACTCATGTCATTGAGCGTAGCCTCTTTCTTCGTTTTTCCTCATCCCACCCATCCATATGTTGTACCTACACCAACAGTGAGTTGGAATTGCATTAGGCCAGTGCAAGGTTCTGCTGGTGTCCCTGTTTAGTGCTGTCTTACCACTGGCAATTGCTCTTGAATCTCAAACAGGGAGCCAGTTTTGAATCCATAGCTTGCAAGCCCTATGGGTTGCTCACAGCACACGTTTCTTACTTGAAATATCATCTCCTTGCCATTCTTTCCTCAGTCCCTGGACAGAGCTCTGTGTCCTTCTCCCCTGCAGCCCAGCCCAGAGCTTTCCTGGCCTCCAGGATGTGCAGAGCAGAGTAATTTGGGCAGACAGAGTGAAAGCAGCGTGTCCAGTTCTCCATGTCCCTGAAGCCAACTTGCCACTGCCATCAGACTGCCACTACTACATCCTTCACACCCCATGCTTCTTTGCTGTATATAGAGTACATCTGAAGCTGAGCTTGTTGCTTGTACTGAATGGGGTCAGCAGCATGGCTTATGGGCCAGGAATGTGTTAGGACCTGCACACCTGGGTGTGAAATGACACCTAAACGGGCTATGGCTGTAGCCTTGCTGTGGATGTCCAGGTATGCAGGACCCCCACTGCTGTCTTTACCTACCAGGCCTGTCATCCTGTTTAAAAAAAAAAATTTAAAAAAGAGCTGGAGAGGGAAGGTAGCAGCCTAACAAGACCTACTTTCCACTATATTTTTAGCCTCTGATTTTACTTTTCCCAGTATAATTCTGGATTAACTGTTTCATTGTTTTGTCCAGGCTGAGATCAAATTTAACTGATCTGGAATTCCCTGCCAACATCCCTTGTGTCCTTTTCAAGATGCAGGAATCTCAGTATCATTGCTTCCATCTTTGCCTGAGTTTCATGTTGTCTTTTAAAAAGTGCTGAGTGGCAACACTGGTAAGATCTTTGAGGCACTTCAAGGTGTTCCAGTGGGAAGCTTTCATTTTCAACAGATACTTCCTCGTGTTTCCCTTGATTGTAAAGAAAAAAGGATCTCCTCCATCATAAGATATATGGGATGAGCCATCCCTCTTGGTTTAGAGAGAATTACTATCTACAGATTTCTGCCATCTCTCCAACTATCTAGGCCTAGACAAGGGCATTCCTCCTACCCTAATATTTAGTTTTGGAGGAGACAGCTCTGTGTGTGTGTTACTGGGAAATAACATGTTTTTAAAAAGATGTGAAGACTGAAGGAAAATGAACTGCCCCAACTTCTTTGTTACACAGCTCTGCTCAGAGCCCACTTTGCTTTGCTCCCGTGGAAATAACTTTGCATATTTGTTGGTACTTCTACAGCACACTGCGTTCAGAGCGCTCTGCTGTTGCTGTTGGACTGGTCAGTGCTATCTCTGAGAAGCCATGAGCCATTCCCTCACTGGTGCTAGGAAAAATGGCAGTACTTTGATGGGTCTGGCAGTGGATAGGGTCAGGCCTTCACCTTAGAGTGCATGAGAGCAGCTGTTTTCCTCTGTCCCATCTATTGCATGGGTGCTATGAGGAGAGCTGTTTTGCAGAGGCAGTAATTGCAGAGCTGGTGGGAAGCAGTAGCCAGGTCCTGTTGCCTCTGTACCTGCTCCTTCTATTCCAGAAACACCTCTGCAAGAAATGAGTGTCTTCTGCAGTCTGTTTGTAGAATTACAGAATAATTCAGGTTGAAAGGGATGTCAGGAGGTCTCTGGTACAGTCACTTGCTTGAAGAAGGGTCAACACTGAATTCAGACTTGGTTGCTCAGGGCTTTATCCAGTTACATCTTGAAACTTCCAAAAATGAAGGCTGCACACACGTTGGTTGCACAGACAGGCTGACTGTTCTGGTACCGGAAAAGCTTTGTCTTCTACCCAGTCTGAACCTCTCTGGTTTCTGTTTGTATCTGTTGAGTATTGCCAACCCACAATCCGTGTAAAGAGCCTGTCTCTGCCTTCTTGATAAGGTCCTCATTGAAAGTCTGCTGTTAAGTTCTTCTGAAACCTTCTCCTGTCCAGGCTAAAAAAGCTCAGTTCCCTCGATCTCTCCTCACAGGGCCAATGCCTCCAGCTTGCTGACCACCTTGCCTCACCCTCCATTAAACTTGCACCAGTTTATCCATCTCTCTCTTCTACTGGGGCTCCAAATCTGGACAACATATTCTAGGTAGAGTCTGACAAATGCCAAGTGAAGTGGAGTAACTGCAGCCCTTGACCTACTGGCTGTGGTCCCACAGCACTGTTGGCTGGTTTTGCTGCCAGGGCACACTGCTGGCTCATATCCAGCTCATTACCTGTCAGGCCCCCTGGTCCTCTTCAGCAGAGCTGCTACCCAGGCAGGCAGTCCCCAGTATATACTGTCACAGTGGATTATTGCTTCCAAGGTGTAGGACTTTGCATTTGTCCTTGTTGAATTTTGTAAGGTTCATGTTAGCCTGCTTCCCGCAGCCTGCCTAGGCCATTCTGCCCTGCCTTGAGCATGCCAACTGGTCCCTCCAGTGTGGTGTCAAGTGCAAACCTGCTAACAGTGTGCTTTGTCATAGGCTATTGATGCAGGTGTTAATCAGGACAGGTCCCAGGATCCACCTCTGCATACACAACTTGTCCCTGGCCTCCAGGTAGTGTATAAACATTGCCCTCTGAGCCTCGCCATCCAATCAATTTTTAACCCATCTGTTAGTCCACTCATAACAGCTTTATATCAAACTTGAGACATTCTGGGAAGCAGTGTTGAATGCTTTGCTAAAGTCAAGGTAAATGGCTTCCATGCCTCTCCCCTTGTCCACAAGTCCCATCATTTTATCATAGAAGAGAATCAGATTGCTCAGGCATTATTTATCCCTAGAATATGCACATGGACTGTTCCAAATCATCATCTTTTCCTTCATGTGCCCAAAATATGCTCTAAGGGCACTCACTACATCATTTTCCCAAGGACCCAGGTGAGGCTGACTGGTCCTAATTTATTGAATTTGGGACATCTTTTGAAAATGGATCAGAAGGAAGTTATAGGTAAGAAAGAAACCCGTAGTCTGTAAAGTCAGCTGGTTTCAGCTCCCTTTTCCTTAGTAATCTCACAGCCAGCACAGGAGAGCTGGTAGTGAGCATGAATGGGGTGACAAAGCTTTCTGGCTGCCTCAGATTTGCTACCAGGGATGTGAGAAGTCAGGAAGGAAAGGCTAAGATGCAGGTTGGAGTGGAGGTGGGATCTCACAGGTGAGGTTTAATCAATCTGGAGGTGCCAGTGAAGAGGTGGAATGGAACAACCAGCAGAGTAACTCAGGTGCAGTGCTGAAGTGGAGAGAGCCCGTCACAGGCAGGCAGGTGCTAGGAGAGCATGGTGGGCAGAGCACATGCTGGATTTTCTCATGAGTTGGCCTTTAAGCAGTGACTGCTGAAGCTGAGGGTTTGCTCCTTGCTCCCTAATCACAGGCTCTGGGTGAGTACGTTTATTTCACAGAAATTAAGATCTCTGAGGGATTCAGTTCAGGGGCCTTAAAGCCCTTTCCCTGCAACTCATGCAGCGTCACTCTGCCTCTCACTGAGGGAGACTGGCTTTCATGCTTGGGCATCTGCCCTCTTGCTATTTGTTCTGTATCTCTCCTCTTGCTTGAGGAGGAAAATGGACCTGTATTCCAACCCCAGCAAATGTCATGAGCACTGGAACAACATTATTTGTCCTGCCCTCTTCCTTGACAGAAGTTCAGATAAAAATAAACGTGGGGTATTTTTTGTAAGCCTCAGCATGAGAGAGCTGGAGCATTGGTCTTGTTCCTTTGAAGGTGTCACTGTTGGCATTGTGATTAGTGACCCGTGGGCAGCCTAAACACAGCAGTTGTAATTGAAGCAGCAAAGTTCCTCTCTATGTTGAGAGTTTTCTGTGTCCAATTCCTTCTTGCAAGAAGTCTAGAGAGATAATTCCCTTGTTGGCAGGGCAGGAAGAAGGGAGATAAGGCTGAAAGAGCGGGAGAAGTGGCCTTTGGGAGCACCTCTTTTGATCTGCTGCTGGCCTCAGGGCAAGAGGGCAGGTTTCAGCCCAGTATCAGATGTTGTTTGGTTTTGTCAGCTCACCTGCAGTGGCCTCCATTGAGAGAAGCAGCTCAGAAGCTGCCCTACCCCTTGTGCTTCCCCAGTTGGAAAGGGAGATTTCCATGTGCTTCATCTTCTAAATGGGAATACTTGCAGGAGAGACTTTCCAGGGCAAAATTGACCTTTACATCCACTGGCAGGTACGTTCAGCTCTTGTAGACACTTTTCTACAAGTTCTTGAGCTCTTCATTATGTACCCTTGTTTCCCCTACTCCTTTATTTTGTGGAGGAGAACATTCATAGGAAAGATGTGCTCAAGGAAGGCTGGAAGTAAGGAATGGGGATGGCTGATAGGAATGGTGGAAGCATTCGGGTTCTTGCAGTGGATGTATCTCCTTGGAAAATGAGGTGGAAAAGAGAAACAAATTACGTGGAGCTCTCAAGAGCAGGTATTGACATCTGTAGAGTCCCTGTGGAGAACAAACCAGGTTGGGCAAGTGCTCTTGGCTTTCAGTTGCTGTTGCTTATTCACTCATGTTTTCTTTGTCTGATATTTTACATGCATCCGAGTGCTGGTGAGGCATTTGATTCTGCTATATGAAATCCCATTGGCAATGTGTGTGTGTTCTCCAGATAGGAGAGGGACTGGGAACTTAAAACTGGTCAAAGTATGATGGTGGTTTTAAAAGAATCACATAAACTTGAGATAGAAAGATCTGGTCTTTGCCATTGCAAACCTGGTGTTTAATAGCCTGAAATGGCCAGTGAGATAGGACAGGAATTAGTATTCAAGCTGGTATGATTAATCCTTTTCATTAGATATATGGAAGAGGAGGTAAACAGACCATTAATTTGCAAAGGATACTAAATTGGGTGCACTGTAACCAGTGACTGCAGTGTGGAGATGTAAAAGGATTTGAAATTGGAAACAAAGGTAAGAAATAAAGGTCCCTGCTGCCAATACACGTGCAAGTAAAAGAGAAACACGTTGAACATGATATGCAGAGAGGAGAAACCTAAAAGACTATAGTGCCTTAAGGAGGTGCAGTCATGTGAGGGTCTTCATTTGGTGTCTCAAGGTTGGCAAGTTGCTGCCCATTGGGGAACCTTAAGACTGTGCTCCAAGGAGAGAAAAATTAGTCTGACTCGTTGTTTGTGGCAATCAATGGAAACACTCCCAGAGGCTTCAGCGAGGTTTGGATATGGCCAACAGACCGTGTCTGAGTGCTGGTGGATGAGCCAGCGCAGAGCAGTCGGAAGCACTATGAGCACCCAGCTGAGTCAGTGGGCGTGCTTTGGAGCAGAGGACCCATGTCCGCTGTAGGGAGCTCCATCTTTAGGGTGTCCTCAGGCCAGTGTAGCTAACCACAGTGTCAGAAGGGATCTGCATGGGGAGCAGGGGTAGAAGCAAAAGGATTTAATTGCAATGCAGGAACAGGAGAATGATGAGAGAAAATAAGTTAAATCAATCAAATGCAATAAGCAACCCGCTCTGGCCTGGGGGCTGAGCTTCCCAGTGAGATGCCTCCAGAGGTGCTCACAGCAGTGATGAAGTCTCTACACAACCTTTGTAGTGCTCAGGTGAGGCTGGCAGAGGCTGAGGAGGAGTGAGTGAACTTTCTCAGGGTGAAGTTGTACCACACATCTCGTCATTCTGGAGAGGTTCTGCTGTGCCTATCCCATCCTCAGTGGAGCAGGTTAAAGGGAATATATATTAAAACTGTTTTGTAAAGCAGCATGAATTCTGATGGGCCCAAGAACCACTTTTTTAAAGTGAGCTCTCAATGAAGTACTGCCCCTCAGTTCAGGCTGTTTGGGCCAGCCGCAGAATGGTGGAGCTGGCTGGTCCTGGGCCATTACCTCAGGTGGGAAATGCTGTGTGCAAGAGGGAGGGTTTCAGCAGTAGCGGGCTGCCAGTCTGCAAAGGTCATGGAAGGGTGAGGCAGAGCTGGGAAATGTAACAAGCCTTATCATTTTTTCTTTGATGGCTTTTTGTACCCTGCAGTGCTTTCCAACCTGACCTCCGCAAGCTGGGTTCACATGGCCAGCACAGTTGTTTTGCCTCTGGGTAACAAGGCAGACTTATCTTGCCTGAGCTTCTGGTGTCCACACCTATCTCCTCATCTAGAGAGGAACAGGAGGGAGGTCTGGAGAGAAGAAGGAGCAGGGGAGGTACACCAAAAGAAGCCATCCAGCACTTGAAATAGAGCTATGTGGGGTGACACATAGAACCGTACAAGTTATCACACCAGTTTGTACCAATTACCTTCCTGCTTCTGAGTCCTTTTTCCCAGGGTGGTTCATGCTTCAGAAGAGTCAAGTTTAGGGGTAAGGTGTTTGATTTTTTTTTTTCTTTCTGCTGTTTTGAGGTTGGCTTCAGCCTCCAATTTTGGATATTCTTTGCCTTTTCTCCAAGAAGGTGGGTCTAGTTGGGTGGGTAGTGCATTGGCAAGCTCAGGGGACAGCTCTGTACTGTTCTCATCTCTTTCTGTAGGAACTTTGGAGATAGAAACAGCGGTTGTGTCAGTACACAAAGCCTAAAGACAAAGCAGGCACTTAGGCCAAGGAGTTATCATAGATTTGATGATCTGGATGAGGAGATTGAGTGCACCCTCAGTAAGTTTGCAGATGACACCAAGTTAGGTGGGAGTGTGGATCTGCTGGAGGGTAGGAAGGCTCTGCAGAGGGACCTGGATGGGCTGGATCAGTGGGTGAAGGCCAATTGTATGAAGTTCGACAAGGCCAAGTGCTGGGTCCTGCACTTGGGTCACAACGACCCCATGCAGTGCTACAGGTTTGGGGACAAGTGGCTGAAGAGCACCTGGGGGAGAAGGACCTGGGGGTGTTGGTGGACAGCAGGATGACCATGATCCAGCAATGTGCACAGGTGGCTAAGAGGCCAAGGGCATCCTGGCCTGCATCAGGAATAGTGTGGCCAGCAGGAGCAGAGAGTGATTGTCCCACTGTACTCGGCACTGGTGAGGCCACACCTTGAATACCTTGTTCAATTCTGGGTGCCACAGTATAAGAAAGCAATTGAGGTGCTGGAGAGGGTCCAGAGAAGGGCAACAAAGCTGATGAAGGGTCTTGACGACAAGTCTTACGAGGGGCAGCTGAGGCACTTGGGGTTGTTTGGTCTGAAGAAAAGGAGGCTGAGGGGAGACCTTATCACTCTCTACAACTACCTGAGAGTGTAGAGAGGTGGGTGTGGGTCTCTTCTCACAAGTTACAACTGATAGGACAAGAGGAAATGGTGGTGCACCTTACACCAGGGGAGGTTTAGGTTAGACATTAGGAAAAACTCCACTGAAAGGGTTATTAAAGACTGGAACAGGCTACATGGGGAAGTAGTTGAATCACCATCCCTGGATGTATTTAAAAGTCATTTAGATATGGTGCTCAGGGACATGGTTTAGAAATGGGCATGGTAGAGTTAGATAAAGGTCAGACTAGATGATCTTAAAGGTCTTTTCCAACCATTATGATTCTATGATTATATGATTCTACTAGCTTCGGTTGGAAAAGACCTTTCAGATCATAGAATTGCCACCCAATTTATCCATAAAGCCTGTGGGAGGATTCCTCAGCTGGCATCCAGTCACTGATGTGAATGGAGCTGGGTGCATTGATATTCTCTGATGTTCAGAGTTTTACCAGCTGATGAGTTTTCTCTGAAAACTGACTGTCAGGATGATAATTTTACAAGAGGAGGTAGATTGTCCCAAACTACTATGAGGTTCTGGCAGCAAGTTTTGGCTGCTGTCAGTGAGAGAATAGAGGACTGGAGTGTCTGTATAGATCACATCATAATTCATACACCTATCTGATCCTGGTTTTAATCCTGCTTAATCTGTATCTTCAGTGCTCTCTGATGGGGGTAAGTCCCATGAGTTAATGTGTCTTCATATATTCTATATTCTCCAGGCACTTTTCTCTCCCAGGTTTGCACTCCTGTTTCTGCTTTTCCAGAAGATACCCAGTGCTAAACGACTACGGTAGCTCTCTCAGAGGGCATGCTTCCCTTGTGCTCTTTATTGTAGTATCTAAGGAAGGAAAAAGAAGGAGAGCAGAGACATTTGCCCTACGAGATTCCTCTGGCATTCAGAGATAGTGCTACTGCAGAGCACAGAGCATAGGGACAAAAATTCCTGTCCATTATCACTTAGTATTTCCTTCCTGGTGTATCTGAATGAGTGCTTTTTTTTTTCCCCTTGCCACCGCTGTAGAGTGAAAGGTCATTTCCATTGAGCTGTCTATGTTTCCTGTATTCATTTGGAAATTCCAGCACTATGGAAGTGCTGTCTGAGGGCAGTCTGCACTGCCTGACTTTACCTGACACTGCATTTCACCCACAGTTGTCTTCATGGATGCAGTGGTGGCTTGGATGAACAGTAGCCAGAACTTAAAACCCATAAGGAAAAGTGTAGAGTTGCAGTGTGACAAATGCTGCCAATGGTGGCCACTTTCAGTAGCCAGTTCAAGCTATGTTAATGAATGCAAAAGCATTGCTATTTATGATCCTGATAGAGGAAAAACTAGGATGAGTTATACTCATGCCCTCGCACATAAGGGTCACACTGGAAATGATTTGGCATAGATGATTGTCTCTTCTGATAGTAGTAGGTTTTTAACTAAGCCCTAATAATGCAAATAAAGGCTGTTAATGCACTTAATAGCCAGAACAAAATGCATTTCACATTGGATGGTTACAATGCATTATATCAGCAGCAATCTGGATTTCACCCACAGTTGTCTGCCTTTCTGTCCAGCTTTGTCACTCTGAGGTTCTTCTCAGTCCTCTCTTACCTTGATTAATTTAAACGAGGCTGTCACCTGCAGTTTTCTACCACCTGCTCTTCTCAGTTTCCAGGTCACTCACAATATACCTCAGTAGTCCTAGCACAGACCCTGGTGTGACTGAACTTTTGACTGGTCTCGTGCTGAAGCCAAGCTGTTCATTCTTTACTACCTTTTTCAGTTTCATCCAGTTTCCCATTTGTGACAGAACTTTCACTCCACAGATTCTGGTTTTCCAAGAGTGTCTCTGGAAAAAAAGCATCACCTGAAGGTCTGGATTGTCAGCTGGTTACCTCGCCAAGCTGTTTCAGAGGTATCTTGAAAGAAGTCCACTAAGCAAAGGACCAACTCTTGTTCCCGAGTGAGAGAACTGGCTTAATTGGTGGCTGTAAATTATTTATATATAGTTGTATGTAGTTTATGTGGTTGTCATTAATTAAGCTCATAATTGTAACCCCAGCTTGCATGGGTATAGGCACCAGTGAAGGAATCATGGAGACTCCCTTCAATGTGGCATTTTATTCTCCCCTCATATCCATCACTGCTGAGCTCAGCCTTCTGTAGTAGGGAGCCATCCAGGTGCTCACTGGGAAAGCTGTGGCATACTGGGAGGTGGCAGGCTCTTCTTGAGCATCACATCCTGTTTATGTGCCCTTACTTCAGCCATGGGGAAGTCAAATGCCACTACAGTCCCCACCCATGGGAAGTGTGAAATGACGTTGGGTGGTTATTGAAGA
>NW_010191626.1:25426-31637 GCF_000695765.1 Mesitornis unicolor | reverse complement strand
TTTCCCCTTGAGTAGTGTCCTTTAATACAAATTCTTAGAGAGAGAAATGAGCACTGGGAGGGTGGTTTTGTGAGACACTTCACTTCTGAGAAGTCAATGTGGCACTGAGGTTCCTCCAGAACTTGTGGATGGATGCACTTGGTGTATCCCATTTTCCGATGCTTGACTCCCCTCATTCTGGAGTTCCTGGTTCTCGGCAGCACCCAGCCTTACAATGCTGCTGCTATTCTCTGCTCACTGGCATGTGCTTCCCAGGTGCTCATCCCCTCCTGCTTCTGAGGCTGACCCTGTGATGACAGCTGCCTGGCTGCCTATCAAAGGCTCCATTTAGAGCTACCCTGAGAGCAGACAGAAAGCTGCAGTGTTAGACCCCGAAATCTGACACAGTGTGGCTTGCTCGCTTTTCAGTGGGTCCTTGACAGCCTTTCAGCTCATGTCTGTCAGCCCCCCTGCCAGGCACACAGGTTCACTTCCATCTTGGAAGAAGGGGAGAGAGAAGTGACATTTCACCGAGCGGCGGGCACGCCGGGGATGTAGGGAGATAAGGCAGGATCACAGAAGCAGCTGAAATCCCCAGCGGATATTGCGTTGCTGGCTGGATTGACAGGTTAAATGTATTGCTGGGACAAGTCTGCCCGCTCCCTCTGTCCCAGAGGGACTGTGCAGTGAGAACAGCACTCAATCCTAATGATTCTTGGCCTACACTGGGACCAGTTCTGCCACAGCCTGGCATGAGGACATCCACGGGGAATTGGTCTCCAACTTTCAACAGGAGCTACCCATAGAATGGCTTTTTACATAAATAAGTTCACTTAGCAAACAACAGCAGTAAATGAACAGAAACACTGATGTGGCCAGGGATGAAATATTAGCATTTTTCAAATCCGTTTAGTGAAGACAGCCCCTGGGCACCGGTTCAGGTCCTTGTGTTAGCAGGCTGTTTGCAAAGCACTAAGCTAACTTACAGCCAAAACCCATCAGCTTTTTCCTGGAGCTCAGGAAGGCAAAACTTAGTTGACAGACTAAGTCTGGTCTACAAACATAATACCTTAGCATTTCCTTCATCCTGAAGTACTTATGGCATGTCAGTCAGAGCACAAGCTTGAGGCAGTGTTTTGGCCACTCCAGACTGCAGGCAGGGAAAGGAACAGTTTTCTTCAAGGCCCTCAAAAATGCTACATAGGCAACAGCAAACTAAGGTGCCTTGTTCAAAGAGCACCACTTCAGTGACTGTAGATAGTCGTGATGCACTGAGAGGGCTCCCTGTCACAGCACTGCAGCAAGCTCAGACAGTCCTGGCTTGGAGAACCTCCCTGTGCAGTTATGGACTGCTTCCTGCCCACAGCTCAGTTTACTGGGGAAGTGATTGGTCCAAATGCTTATCCAGCCTTGACTGGTTCACCAGCTCTTGTGAGTTGCAGCACAAGAGGGCATGGCTGGAGGCTGCTGTCTAGCAGAAGTTTTCCACTTTTGGAAAGATGTGGCTGTGCCCTTGGGTAAGGAGGAAGTTGCATGGAGAACCTTTCTCTGCAATTACTTGCTCCAACCTGATCTCCACCAGTAAAGCTGTGCCAGCTGTGTGATATGAGTGGTAAGTTTAAGCCCAGCATCCACTAGAGAAAAATCTCATGTGCAGAAGCTAAGGCTAGGCCTCCTAACCTGGGGAAAGAGGTGTCAACCCTCAGGAAAGGGATATCAGACTGGGACGAGGGTCTTCCAGAGGAACTTCTCTTTGCAGTCAATGGGAAAATGCTGGTGACTGACCAGAGTGTGTCCCAAGCTGTTACCTTAGGTCCCAAACCAGAGCAGTCTCCCAGGCAAGTGAGGGGTCGCAGGAGAGAAGGAGAGTGCTGGGGGGTGGAGGCTGGGTCCTGCTGAGCCAGCAGAAATGAACCAAGCCAACACAGTAGTCATTGGCCAGGGGACCAAAGGGCTGTATTTGCCCTGTGAGGAGGGTGCCTGAGGCCAGGCAGGTTGCCACGGCAGGGATATGGGGTGCACAGTGCCTGGGTGTGCAATGCTAGGGAGACAGGGGATATAGCAGTGGGGCAGAGATGCTGTCATCCTGCAGCTGGTGGGGAACTCACACCAAGGAGTGTGGCATCTCCTGCTTGCCAGCCTCCCCACATCACACTCCATTGCCTTGCCCACTCCTGTACGCTGAAGATGGGGGCACTGCCTCTGTTTTATGCTGTGGTCCATGTCCTTTCTCCCACGTACTGACTCTGCAGTACCTTCTGCCTGTTCTTAATGCCCAGACTGTTCAGCCCCGACACCTTGGGTGTGTTGTCCACCCCCTTCCCCCTGTTGTGCAATCACAGTCCCATTCTGCAGCCCTATTGCTCTGTTCTGCATGCAGCAGAGCCCCTTGCAGTCCCTACCGAGAGGTTAATGAAGACCTACTGCCTGAGTTACCTTTAGCTTTTATAAACCAAAAAATACAAACAGCATGTAAGCAGCATTCATTACCTTGCACGCCTTCAGCTGCTTATTGGATACACGTCCCCCTCCCTCCAGCATCTCTCTCTTTTTTTAATATGTTTTTTTTTAATTTGTTTTGATGAATGAGTGACAACCCTGACACCCGATTCGCTGAGATTAATAGAAACGACACAATATTTACGTCGCGCCGACGAGCAATTATCCTGCCATCTATCTTTGAGATTATCTTTCTGATTGAAAACTACTCATCCGTGTAATCGGAATTATTTGGAATTAGAAGGGAATTTATGGCCCCTCTCACTCTCCCTCCTATTTGCCTCTGCCTCCATCCTTCTTCCCCCTCCTTTAAGAGAGATCCTTTCTTCCTTCGTTCCTTCCACCCTTCCTTCTTTCAGCCATGGGGAAACGTGCGCTCCACTGTACAAGGCTTTGCTGTGCAGGGATGGTTGTTTGTGGAGATGGGGGAGTCTGGGTGAGACTGTGGCCAGGCAGGCGCTGGGGATGCAGTGAGGCTTGGGCAGATCACTGGGAGATAAAATGCTCTGCAGAAGAAGGCTGGCATGGGAAATGGATACGTGGAGTATGTGACACAGCGGGAGCTATGCAAACAGCACTGCAGTGACAGAGTAAGCGGAGGCACCTCACTTATCTCCTTTCTTTATTCTGTTTTACAGTTCTTTCCTTATTACTCTGTTTTGAAGATGCCTTTCGCTGGCCCACTGCTTAGTAAATATGCTCCTTGTGCATTTATTTTATCTAAATGCTTATCTGAACATATTTTTCCAGCTCTGTGTAGAAAGGTCCATGTTTATGGGCTGCTTCTTGCTTGCTATGATCCTTTCTGTAGCTGCTGGTGGTGTTGCTGCTACTTCAACAGTCCCTGGAGACAGCCTGCTGTCCTCCCATGTGTGGGATGGGGTCCAGCAGGCTCATTTCAATACTGGTGCCCCCCAGTGCAATGCTGTCTGTACAGGCCTTCTAGGAAATACTCTTGTTTGTCATAGCTTAAAGGAGCTGATAGGTGGCATAGGACCTCTGTTGTTTTTTCTCACTGGGAAGAGCTCTGTCTTCTGCATTTTTTTCAGAAGCACCAATGTTTTCCAAACTTTTATTTGCTTTTCATTCTTTTGCTGGCCTGTGATGCAGATGAAGCAACTACTCGCGTTGTCTTGGGTTACCTCTAGAGGCAGGAGACACAACTCTCCTTTTTCGGCGATTCCAGGATGGGATAGCAAAATTCACATATGGTCCATCTCTTCTCTGAAATCCATCTCTCCACACAGTCCTTAGCCAAGCATTTCCTACCTGTGTGAAGACAGGAGTGGGATGCTATCCTACTACATATACAAAAGGTCTGTACTCTAGATCAGTCGGCACTGAGAACTACTCCTCTGTGCACAAGCTTCGAAAACAGCGCTCGATTTTTTTTTTGCAAGTGGTTGTGGCAGAAACAGAGACAGCAAAGAGGATGTCAGGGGATGTCAAGCAGCAGAGACATTTTAAATGGATCTAGTAGCATCTATGTCCTTTGAGAACCACAGCGTGGAAAGGTCCTTGGCTCATGTGAATCCTGCTGGAGAAGAGAGAAGGGAAGCAATGCAGGTTTATGGGCAAGAGCCATGTGCTGAAAGAGAGACACAGGCTGAGTGCTGAAGGAATTCATCCTGAACTCGATTGCAAAGATGCCAGCTAACATACAAGCCAGGCTGACAAAGATGTTTGATATAGAGAGCACTGTAAACAGTTAATGACACAAGGATTCGGGAAAGGAAATGTGCTCTGAGGTACAACTGCTCTGTCAGCTCCAGAGATCGAGGCCCAGATGGGAATCCCAGATCCTTCCGCCCAGAAATACCCAATATTGTTATTAATTAGTATGGAAATATTTTCCTTTCTTTAGAGAGGGCTGTTGAATTGCCAGTGGGATACTGTGGGGACGGGTGTGTGCGTGTGTGGGGTAGGCTATCAGGGAACTATTAATTAGGTTACTTCCCACTGCTGTTGACATGCTGGGGAAGCGGGTTGTTTGTGGGCCAAAATAAAAAGGAAAGGGAAGTGGAAAGCATGGGAATGAGAATGGAAAGCATGAGGAAAAAAAGCGGGTGGGTAGGACAAAGCACACACTGAAATAAGAGGTATGTGTAAAAAGACATCCCTAAGATTCCCAAAGCAGAAGACAGGGAAGAACAAGAAACCAAGATGTGGTTAGATCCAGAGGGAACCTCGATCGAGAGAGCAGCAGCGTGGATTGGACACAGCCACACAAAGACTGTCTGATCCTCTCCTGCCTTGTCACTGGTTTTGTTGTTCATACTTCCACAAACTTGGCACCAAAGCCTCCTCACGTCAGATTAGTGATATTTTATGCCAACTGTCACTGTGAAACAGGAGAGAATTTGGATGAGAAACTTCTTCAGTTGTAGGTTACCTTCCTTTGCTGGCTGGGTCTCCTACCCCCTTCCTTTGGAATGGGATCTTTATCAGCTTTGATGAATAGTCATAAAAATACTAATTGGAATTTTTGCCTCTTACTTAATACTTCAACAACTTACTACCTTTATCAAGGTCTCTTTGTGGCCTCTAGCTCTGTGCTTCTGGTCATAACGTGTACAGCCCTGGGAGAGCCCAGACACAAAAACCAGCATAAAGTGATAGCATAGCCCTGTATCTAAGCAGTAGGTGCTGCATTTACAGTTCTGAGAGAGTGCCAGAACAAGAAAAAGACAAGGTACGTATGTGGCAGTACGAGTTAGAATAAGTGAAGGATCTATTCACAGAGGGGAAAGGAAACTGAGCAAGTGGGTTACCTAAAAATATCAGTGCAGGCTCCAGGCTCCCTTGCAGAGGGAAGAAATCAGTGCAGTTGTGATTATTCAGAGAAAGTGGTTTGGGTTTGCGAAGCGGGAGTGGAGTGATAAGCCTCAGACATAGCATTGATACCTCAGATGGGACCAACACAATCCAGACCTATTTATCCTGAGATCTGACTCCAGAGAACATAGCTGTCTGCTGCGTTTTCTTCCAAGAAACCTGTCTAGTAGGAAACTGGATTCTGAGCGTGCAGAGGACCTACCCAGCCTCCTTGGAGTAATACAGCACAGAAAGAAAAAAGCTATCCAGGTTGCAGCCTACCATCATTGCTTCAAATCCTCCAGTTCCCCAAGAGACCCAGAGTGAACAGAGCTGGTTTGAAACAGAGAAACTGGTTAAAAAAGGGACTAAATCTAGAAGGATAATGTGGCTTTCATTTCCAGGGTTTTGTGTGCGACAGTGACAATTTATCAGCATGTGAAAGATGGCTGTTAGCCCATGCACGTCTGCTGGAGGCCAAGGAAGCCGTTGTCCCTAAATCTGCCACCAGTCATAGAGTCCAGGAGTACTCACGGAGCCCTTGCCTGCCCTCTCCCTATGCTACATGTAAGGCAGAGCAGGGTGGAGGTGGGATGTGCTCATCAGCAGAGAGAGGTATGGCAGCACATGAAGAGCGAAGCAGGATGAAGCTGAGCACTGCACAGGTGAGGGCTCCTGATTCCAGATCCAGCTCTTCTTGTTTTCAAAGTGGGGTGGAGTTTTTTTTTGTTTGTTTGGGGGTTTTTTTTGGTTGTGCTTTTGGTTTGTTTTTTTTTAAATAAAATTAAATACAAATTATATTGCAACATGATGTTCCTTAGGAAAATGCCTCGTCAGTTTAACTCAGATTCGTTGTTAGGCCTGCTTTTCTAGGGGAATACTGCATGTGTGATTGCACTGGGTGAGTTTGTGTAGCTGC
>NW_010191626.1:6488-25296 GCF_000695765.1 Mesitornis unicolor | reverse complement strand
AGAGTGCAGAATGAGCTCACTCTTATTAGAGTCCAGGAAATCCACATGGGACAGACTGTCCAAATGCCCCAATTACTGCAGAGTTCAGCTGAGGCTCACATCTTACTGCGTCTGCATCAGAAGATCCATTAGCTGGTCAGTGTCTCTCGTAGATTGCCTAGTGACTAATAAGGCACGAGCTTCCTTCTTTCTGAACATTCATAATGCTTCTAATGCACATGGATTCCCTGGAATTTAATAAGAAGTGAGTAATATTGCAGCTTCAGTGTAATATGGTTAAAAAGCAGTCAAAAACTGCAGAGAAAGCTACTGGAAACAAGGCATCTTTGTTTCAGGTACCTGAGAAGGCAACGCACACCCAAAATTTTCAGTAGATTCTTTCCGCAGGTAAGTTGAGGTGCAGATGTGAAATTGCTGATGTCTGTACTGACTGTATCTTCTGCCCTCTAGCTTATGTGTGCCCCAGTTTTCATGGCATTGGTCTCAGTCTGAGTACTGGTTTCACTGTGATTTTGGATCCCAATATAGTTGAACTGGTACAGTTCTGGCACGATTATTACTCTGGTATGACATACTTAGTTCAGCATAGCTCCTTTGGAGATGTAAGCTAGACTAACAGAAACGTGGTTAGAGTTACATAACTGTGTTCAGTGCAGTATTCTTACAAAACCATTCCTGTGAAGTGGGATAGTTACATTTATACAAAAATGATGCGGACCAGGCCTCAGATTGCAAAGTATTTGCAGTAGAGACCGTATTTGCATATTTACATGTGTGTGGTGTTTAGTATCAAAGGGCCCAGGTTCTGAATGCTGCTTGTAATAATAACAATAACATAAAAGGGTTACATGTCTGGCTGGGGAGTCACCGCAGTGTGTCTGTAATTAGTTGTAGTAAAAATTATCATTTATGAGGCATCTGGAAACACACTCTCGGAGATGAACAGTAACTATGTAGTCATCTGTGTCACAGCCTTAATGACATTTTTCTCAGTGAACTTCCTTTTTGCTTGATCTTCGCCACTAAATAAAAGTAATGGCTGAATGCGTTTTGTTTGCAGTCCTCGCCATTACATGGACCACAGAGGCTGCTGTCCATCTTCATGACTCACTTAACAATGTTTGCAAGGGGAACAGGCAACATTTTGCAAGCATAATGTAGCAATGCAGAAGGAGTTTCTCTGCACAGACTCACACATTCTGAAGGAGGAAGTGAAACAAGAGTTTGCATTTATGGAGAACCTGGCTGAAGAAGTCACCTCAGAAGGAGGGAATCAATGAGCAGTACAGGCCAGGGGGCTGCTTCCCGATGCTGTGGCTTTCAGTGTCAAGTCTTGTTTGCTTGTTTGTTCTTTAATTAAAGTTTTCTGGAGTAACAACTCCAGAAAAATTACCACCACCAATCAGAATAATAGTGCTTGACGTAGAAAACTTCCAAATAATTCCTCCAAAATTCAGCTTTTGGTTACATTTCATATAAGAACGACCATGCTTTAGGACAGTGTTTTCTTGGGGGCTTTACTGATACAGCTGAGAAATATGAAATGCCTTATGGTTATGACCAGCAGTCTACCTGCCTTCAAATTAGAGCCTTGCTTTCTGCCTGGATGAGAGGTGGTGAGTGGTGAGAAAGTGAAGAACAAAATAGTTTTTTTTGTTTTTTTTTTAATCATAAGCTGTTTTCTTTGGAAACTCAAAGACACATGAAAACATTTCCACGATCTATATGTTTTCTAGCATCCTGTTTCTACAAATTTAAAAATGTAAATTGTGCCATCTGATAATGTGGCAAAAAGACACTTCTCCGGAAGATTGATGCAGATGTAGCACCACACCTCTGTAGAATGGGCTTCCCAAAGAACAGAAGGCAGTCTGTCCTGCAAGTTTCCATGGGGTTTCACCAGGTGAATGAATCCCAGGGTTTCGTGGCAAGGCACATGACGTATTCAAGAGAGACAGGTTCTGTTCTTATCCATCCTGCTTGAGGTGTATTTACAGGGCACAGGAGAGCACCATGCAGTGGTAACTCAGCTCAGATACAATCTCATTATGTTCTCCATTTGAATTAATACAGCCTGGTTCTCATCTGGATATAAAGTCCATATGAATGAGGCTGTCTTTCTGCCAAAATTCAAAACAGCTCATTCAGAGCATGCTGAAGTAGCCCTGTATAACTCTGTTTTGCCAATGAAACCTTATTTGCTTTTTGACATAAAAATGGGTCTGCTTCTTCTGGAGTTTCTGTAACCTGGCTACAAAATGCTCTGATGCTGCTGTCCTGCCTCACAAAGATGTGGAGGGTTGAATCCACCACTTGTTGCACAGAGCTTAATGGTGCTAAAGAAAGGTTGTGATTTCCTGGTAGGGTTGAGTTTTTTTCCAAGCTTGTGAGCACAGGAGAGCTGCATGGTACATGGCGTGTCGGGGAAGAAGCTACGGCGAATGCTTTTGATCTTCCTCTCTGTGCTCAGTGGGAAGTGGCAGCCAGGCTGTGTGTGAGGCCTTGCCCAGGACACGTTCCTCAAGGGCGGGGACTGGTGAGGAACGGGGCCTCACCTCCCAGCAGCAGCAGGGCCCTAGGCAGAAGTGAGGGAAGGGACTGGTTATTCCAGGCGAGGACAGGTCCAGGTGTGGCAAGAGCACAGACTAAAGCGGCAGCAGGGGACTGAGCGACCAAATGTCTGCATCTGAAACACGGACTCGACAGAAACCTTCCTCAAGCAGCTGTTTCCAAGGGGCTTTGGGTAAATCCACTTGAAGTTAAGAATTTGTTAGATTTGGGGTTTTTTCCCTCCTCACTGTTAAGCCTCAGTGAATGCAACATCTTTTTACAGGGGGTAGGTGAGGGTGGGGAGGAGGAGGGGAGGATGGAGGACAAATGTAGGGCACCTTTGCGCCCAGAAGCAGCCCATACCTCTTCCAGGCACTTGGGTTGGGGGCAGGACCCACATACTCTCGACCAGGGCTTCAGAGGCATCGCAAGGGGGGATGCTGTCTGTGGCACATGCCAAGACTGTCAGTAGAGAAACTGTTGGGTTTTTGGCTCCTTCTCAGCCTGGCGGGCTGTGGACTGGCAGCACGTTGCTCTGGCTGGCAGACAGGGCAGTTGTGGTGTGTTTGCCTGAGCACTGGGCACGTTGTCCTGGCACTCCCTGGCACAGCCACCTGTCTTCTGGCACCGTGTGTGTGGCCTTTCCTTCACGTCCTCTCAGTGCAAAGCATCCTCAGACCAAATCCTGAGCGACTGAAACAAGCAGTAAAGCTCAGCAGCAGCACAGATAGCCCCTGCAGCTTGTCCCCTCTCCATGTGTGCTGTAGCCTTTCTCCTTCATCTGGGGTGAGTTCAGTGTTGGGGAGCTGAGTTTCTGTCTGCCTGGGGAGCAGAGGAAGGGAATGCTAAATCCTTTTGCAAAACCCTTATGTTTTGCAAATACGGTCAACTACATTTAAAGAAAAGTCTTCTGACCTTTTTCTCTTTCTTCTCTTCACTCTTTTGGAGAGAGTTTTGTGGCGCTCCAGACTGCAGAGAGGGAAGAGTCTGGGTTGAGAGAGCTTTCAGAGGTAACTGGCAGCACTGAGATGAAGAAGGACTTGAGGTGATGGGGTGAGGAAGCCAAGGAGACTGCAGCAGAAGCGCAGCAAAGAGGGAGAAAACCACCTCACTCATTCCTAAGATGAAGCTGAGCCAAAGTTCAGCAGAACTTGCTATGGTTAGCCTGAAGGAAGAGAGACAAGGGAGGAGGGGATTTTACCTGGGTCTGTGCCTGTTCAACACATTACAAGGGCTTACAGCTCTCTGCCAAGGACCTGGCAGCCACAGAGTGGGCTCAGAAGTGATTTTAGACTGCACAGAGCTGAGAGGCATTAGCTATAAACGCGGATCCCAGTTCCCCTTGGGGTGCAAGTGAACCTTGCCATAGCTTTATGTGCTGGAGAGGCCTCTGTGAGGGTAATGTTTAGCCTGCCATTTCGTGTTTGATTTACCCACGGTGAGGGAGCGCTATTATGGTGGCAGAACTTCACTGCCAGCGAGGGAATTGAGGCAGGCATCTGCATACAGATTGCCGTGTCTGTGAAAGTCGTGTGTGCCCTCAAGTGCCTTCCAAATCAGGCGGTTTAATTCCCTCATCAGTCAGGAGTCGTAGGTACAGTTTTGGTGTGATCTGTGTGGGAGAATAGTCTGTCCCACAGTAACAGGACAGTTTCCAGTCCTCTTCAGGATTATTTTTGGTGGCCTGTCTCCTTCTACCCATCCCTGTGGCATGTCCCGTCTGGCACAGGAGCCCCCATGGTGTCAGCTGGAGATCACCTGGCTGGGAGTGCTTGCTTACCTGGGTCTTGGATGCAGAGGGAGAGCCACTGAACAAAGCAGAATTTTATTATCTCCTGTGAGTTACTGTGGTGGGCTGACCTTGGCCAGCTGTGAGCTATGGTTCCTTCAGGGAAATATCCACCTGCTCCACCATGGTCTCTGCAGGGAACGGTCTGCACCGACACCCGGAGCACCTCCTCTCTTCCTTCTGCTCTGACCTGGGTGTCTGCAGGGCCATTTCTCACTCCTCACTGCCTGCATGGTGTTTTCTGTCCTTTCTTAGGCTCCCGGTGTGAATACACTGAGTGACACTTGGCTGATGATATTTTGACAGGGGCGAGAGCTGCGCCTTTTCCTTCAGAGTAGCGAGAGTCCCAACCTCAGAGCAGGGGTTAAGGGCTCTTCAGACACAACTAACTTGGCTGGGAGATGAGGCAAGACAGGAGCTCAGTGATGTTGCTTTGCAGAGGACTCAGGAGGTACCCGCTGCAGATTTCTCTTTACTTATTTCCTCACTTTAGGGGCTGAGGAACTTATGTGGCCCCTTGCTTTCTTCTGAGAGCTCTGCTGGGTTGTGCTGACCTGCAGGCACGTCCTCAGTGGGGATGGAGGCAGGTGAGCAGCCCTGAAGCCCCTCAGCTTTGCGTGCAAAGGGCTGCTTCTTTAAAGGCCTATTCCTTGTCTGGCTCTCTGCAGGAACATACCCTTCCTTTGAGGAACTTCGTAAGTTATTTGCCTACAATTTTATTTTTTAAAAAGTATCTTTTAATTGAGTAAGACACACAGTCAAAGGGTATAGAGCCTTTCCTTGGGGAGGAGAAGAGGGAGTGGCAGTAACCCCCCCAACACATGCATTTGGAAACCAGTGATGGTTTTGCTGGGGAGCTGAGCTAACAGTCTGGCTGTAAGGAGTTTAGATCTAGAGCCAGACATCATGGTTAGGCCCGTCTGTGGTTATAATGTAGTTGTTTGGGTTTTGTAGAAGTTGTCTGAAGGAATCTGAATTAAAACCAAAACAAAAACAAAAAAACAAAACCCAAGGGGAACCTGTTTCTGGCAATCCTGGTCCCTATTTGATCTGGCACCAGAACTGGTTTAAAACCTCACTTTGTCCTCCTTCTCTTGCTCTCAAAATTGCTATAAGCTTTGTTATGACAGTTACCATGCTTCCTCTCCCTCCCCACCATGGCCAAGGTCACCGAGAACATGAAACCGTATCTCTTGCTTGAAGCCGGCCTTAGTAGGCTGCAGGGCTGCTTTGAGATTTGTCTGAGTGCACAGCTAATGCCCTGCCAGCACAGGTGTGGACTTGCTGGTGCTAAACAAGGTCCTAAACAAGTGGTACAACAACCATGATGAGTTTCTGCAAAGCATCCACAGCAAGTTGAAAGCATGAAAGGTGCCTGCCCCAAATGATGGAATTGACAGCTCAGTGTTGGTGAAACACGTTGCAGCATGCGATTGGAAGAAGATGATGGTAGTTTCTAGCAAAAGAACATCGTGGTTACACAATTTGGGCAGGAGTACATCCAAGAAGTCTTATTCTGTTTCGTTGCTTTTTTGCTGGGTGTAAACACAGAAGCCCTTCTAGGCAAAGGCTCTGCAGTAGAAGTGGAAGTTTAGGAGGGATCTCAATGAGGTAAGGGTAGAAGGGACTGGGTTATCATGCTGTACGTGATAGACTGGCAAAGGTTGTGTGTTTATATGTAATGCAGCATATCATTGTCCTGGTGCTTGCAGTCTTTAGTTAAATCCTTACAGATTTTGTTTCTGTGTGTATGTGTAGAACTGAATGCTCGCTCTGGATGCTCTCTGGTTTGTGTTCTGTTGCTCAGGCCATGCTATTTTTCATTAGTGCGTTGTTATTCCTGATGGGCTCAGACAAACAAGGGAGAGTTGCATTCTTCTGCGCTCGCTCTTGTTCATGTTAAAGCCAATGGCATAACCTCTGCTGAGCAGCCACAGATGATGCCTCTCTACAGCCTAACTCTGCAAATACCTGTGCCAGGTAAAGAGTCTCCTCTGCCTGCAGCTCTGAAAATGGAAGAATAGATTTGGGTGCTGCCTGATCCCGGAAAGTTCCTCAGTCCTAACCTGATGTGCTTCACTCGAAGCTGTTTTTGCAGGTTCCCTTCTGCGGAAGAGCTTTTGGAGTCCTAATCTCCAGCTGCAGGCAGCTGGAGGGTGGTAACATCTTTAGCTGCAATGGCTAAATCTGGCAGGGAACTTCTGTTAAAATCTTAGTAATTATCACATTCCTGAAAAATAGTAAAATATACAGGAGCTAAAAAAGGAGTAAAATGTACAAGTGTATTAACCCAGCAGCGTGACTTTTCCTGGTGATGGCAGAGACTTGACATGGCAGCATGGCGTGCAACCATCCTGGAGGGTACACAAAAGAACTGGGTACAGACATCTGGACTTTGGGTTCAGCATGTGCCAAAAAATATCCTGCTAAGGGTATTGGTTGCACAGAAAAAGAACACTGAAGTAGTATGAAGTTTGCAGGATTAAAATCTAATAAGGAAATAAAACAGTTAAGCTTATAGCAATAATATCAGTATTTCCCTCTTGAGCATTTGCTGGTTTTCAGAGTAGATGCTTTATATCAGAACACATAGTATATTTAACTACCTGGTAAATCAGATCTAAGAGTCATACGATGTGTGCCAAGCGTCCAGGAGAGCATTACTACTCAAACTCTTCTTTTTATTTAGCTTTTATTCCTTACCATGTTTTTTCCACACTTTTGGAAGAGGGGGTGTTTTTGATATTCATTGCCTTTATGTGAAAAGAGTTATCATTTTATTGTATCTTTTTCTTTGGTGTTTAAGTAATCCCTGTTCGAAATCTGTGCAAGTCACACCTCGCTAAATCCAGCAGGGCACTAATGCAGCAGACCTGGCATTTGAGGTTTGTGAGACTCTTTCAAAGTAGCGTAACTCTGCTGAAGAAACTTTTGTTGTGTGTTGCAATTATTCCTCTTAGTTTGTGGTTTTGTTGTGTCCCTATCTAAAAAGGGTACCTGTGAATTTTTGTTTGATTTTTTTATTAGAAGGAAAGTATATTTTGCATTCTTCTATAGCAGCTTGTATGCAGCTGAGCAAATTCCGCCCAGATTTCTATGTGCAAAGCTCAAACTCTTTGTGTTTGACGACTATCAAGCACTGAAATTTTACCTTCACCATAGACTTGAGAATCTGGTACTGAAATAGAGCCTTATGATGAAAGTGGCCCTAGCAAGAAGCATTTTAAAAAATACCTTTCCAAACGAGTAGAAAAGGCTGTAAAGCCGCACTTGTACTTCACAGTGTCTTCTATTTGGGTGCCTCAAGGAAAGACTTGAGACTTTATACAGTCTGCAAGTCACTGATACTGATCTTTTTTTGCTTTTCTGTTTGCTTTGGGGTTTTTTGTTTGGTTTGTTGGTTGGGTTTTTAATGTATCGGAGGTCGCTTTTGAACTCTTGTCTGTCTTTTTGCAGTGTTTTGAGGTGGGCATTCAAGCCTCATAGCCTCTACTCTTGGATTCTTGCCCTGCCTCACCCTGGCTCTGGAATTAGGAGGTGTTTGTGGCGCTGGCGGTGCATTCAGGGTACATCCATACCAGCTGACTGTGTCTTGCTGGCGAGCCCTCATCCCTTCATCCTCCAGGCAGAAAGTTAAGGGATGGGGGACTAATGTGTGCCCAGGTCTTGCTTCACTGTGGATGTGGGATGCCTACAATAAGCACTAGATCTGGATCTGAGAACTGAATAGAGCTTCCCAGCTGCCTGAGTAGGATGTACCTAAAGCATCCTCCTGGTTTAGACTGCGTTGTGGGGTTTTCCTGGGCTTCAGTTTGGCCCGTGGCAATGTAATGGGGCAGGGATGATGCTGTTCTATACAACACAGAGCTTGATAAGGACAAACTTTGTCAGTGTGAGGGTGGCAGAGCATGGCCCAGGCTGCCCAGAGAGGTTGTGGAGTCTCCTTCTCTGCAGACACCCAAAGCCCTGGCCGTGTTCCTGTGTCACTGCTCTGGTGATCCTGCTCTGGCAGGGGTTGGACTGGGGGAGCTTTCCAGGTCCCTTCCAACTCCTGACATTCTGTGATTCTGTGATGGAGTAGTATTTGAAGAACTTTAGATGTCAGCAGTGGAGAATGGCAAAAATCAGTCTGTCAGTGGTAACATGTTTAGAATTTGTGTGACTATACCTTTGTTAAAGCTGAATTTTTCACGAGTGTCTGGTGGATTTAGGTGCCCTGTTTTGGGACCTTGATCTGCCGAGCCTCAGCCTGATTATTCTGTGTACTGAATTCGAAAATTCCTTTTGAATTGGGAAGTGTAAGATGTTTCACAGCTCTCAATATCAAAGCCCCAAACATCTTGTACTAGCCAGCCCAAATGAGTGGGCAGAATTTCAAGATTGTCTTTGTTTGGTCAGGTAAGTTTTCATCTGAGATCTGATGCAATTAGGTAAAGGTGAAGGACCAGAACCTTTCAGGGAATTGAGCGTGTGTTTCCACAATGAAGCTCAGCCTGTCAGATACTTTTCTTTTTTCCCTTGTTCATCTGTAGGTCTTCATCTGTAGACATCAAAGTGCTTTAAAGTGCAGTGTTAACCATTGTTATATCTGATTTTTTTTAAAGCTGGGGGATATGGAGCAGTGTCAGAATGACAAGCCAGACCACACAGGGCAGTAACTCAACTGAGGAAAATGTCTAAATGTCATGAGTCTTTGTCCAGTGCTTCATCAGGCCCCTGTCCTGTGAGAAGGGCATTTTTTGGAAAAACTCATTGACTAAATCCTACCAGCCTAGACACAAAGCATATTGACAAGAGGTGAATTATACATGCAGCAGAATTTGCCTCCAGAAGAGGAAATTACTTTATCTTTCCACATAATCAATAGCTGCAGTTGAACTGAGACCTTGGCTGTGATGTGGTGGGTCCTTGCCTTGCTTTAGGATAGCTGCTTCTGTTGAACTGACTTTCTTTACTCCAGCAAGAGCAGCAGCTGCAGTGCAGTGTAGACATGCCTAAACTAGCAGAAATAGTTCAGGTACTGTTAGCCACTGAGCCAAAGAACCATGGGGTTCAGAATGGGCTTGGTGCCTGAGGATTTTATCCTGCTCCTTTTGAGTTCAGCATTTCTTTACCATCTCGGCCCAAGCAAGCCTAGCAGTGTGTTAGAAGAAGTCAGGTACTCTGTCTGCACTAGCACTTTTGCCTGCAGAGCTGAGCATGGTGCTAGAGATGATGATTGTAGGAGGCACTGCCAAAGGTAGCAGTGTAGTGAAAGCAGTTTTGCCTCTCTCTGCCTGCTGTTCTCCTTCTTCTTCCCCACCCTCACCGTGGTATTCGTCAGGAGCTGCCATGCTTTGAGTCTGATTGCTATGAGACTGCAAAGCCATTAAAGTTCTACTGGACATCATGAGTATCTAGGAGCTGGCAAAGGCCTGGAGAACCAGTTACCTCCTGGAAAAGCTGTTGGCCTTCCCTGACTGTGGCTCTAACAGGAGAACCTGTAGAGATTAAATATGGAAAAATCCAGTACCCCTACATATGTTAATGGGGATTCCCAATGCATTCTCTCAAGTCATTGCCCAGATGGTGGACTCCTAGCTCAGCCTCTGTAGAAGATCTCTCTAACTCGGCAGTTTTCTTCTGGCAGTCAAGGGCATGAGCAGGAACAGTGGTTCAGATCCTTGAGAGCTAAGTAACTTCAGCTGAGTCAATAGGGGAGGTACCACCAGTGCCCTCCGTTTTTTCAGGAACAGCCTGCCTCATCAGATGGTGTTTGTGGGCAGAGACCCCGAGTAGACTGCTGAGCTGTTAAACTGCTAACCTGCCCACTAGCCCGAGTTTCTTCTGCAGCAGAAATGCAAGCACATCTGGGCCAAACCCCAGCACTCACCTGTGAACTCCTCTCTCGTCCTGTCAGAATCCCCAACTTGTTTTCAAAATGGCATTTATTTCTGTTAAATCACAAAAGAGTTGGATGCAGTCTGCCAGTTGTGCTCTCCCTCTCCTTCTTTGTGCACTGAATTTTGTTCACTTTACATGCCTCAAGTTGCTGTAATGCTGCTGGGAAAGTAATTGCCTTGCACTTTCTCTTTCTGATGCCCACGGGTGACTGTGGGGGACTCCTCCCTGGGCACAGTGCAGAGTTAAAAGCGCAGCTTTTGCTGCTTTGCTTAAGACCTGGTTATTTCTTTTCTTTTTTTTTTTTCTTTCTTTTTTTTTTTTGTCAGCTGCCTGTTATATCAATCACAGAGCTGGGATCTATTTATAGGTTGGGACTCGGAGTACTGTGTCCTAGTCACAAAGAGAGGCAGAGACGCAGAGGGGACTGTCGGGCTGGTGCAGGCGGAACCAAAAGATATTTAATCAGCAATTAGAAACACCTGAGGGCAAGGGAAATTCTACTCCAGCCTCGAGCCTCATCTCTCAGCCTGCAGCATGTAAGTAGTGAACTTCTGCCTTTTATTGCGTTTATGGGGTTGTTTGTTGTTTTGGGGTTTTTTTTGTTTGATCCAAATGTTGCTCTGTACCTAATCCTTTTATCTGGGCTACAAATTATGGCAGCATCTCAATGTTGTTAATGGTGATGGTTTTTCCCCCCCGTTTTCACGCTGTCAAAGGAAGGTCAGTGTGACCCACAAGGAGAGGAGTTGGTTCAGAACTTTGTCGAAATCGGGCAGGTTCACTGTTTGAAGAGAGGCTTTTTCCTCGGGAAATGAGCAAATGAAAGTTTGAGGGGAACAGTTTTGTTTTGGGAATAGAAACAGTCAGGTTTGCTGGCATTCCTAAAAGGTCAATGTATAACGTAACTCTGCTTAAGGGCTTACCAAGGACAGGTGCTATTTATCCCATGCTGGTAAAGGCAAACCTGGAAACTTCAGCAGTCCTGTCTTAAAAGAACCAAGCGGCACCCTTTTCTCTATTAAAAACACCAACAGCCCCTCAGCTTCAAGTCAAACCCTCTCTTAGCAGGGAGATTGAGATTTTGCTTTTACCGAATGCATTTATCATTGGGCAGCTGATGTTTCTTTAATTTCGAACGTCCCAAAGCAACTGAAGTCTCCTCAATGACAAAAGAGGGGTGCAAGTCTTTGCGAAGTCGGCACAGTGGCAATCAAAGGAGGAGCTCACTCTCTCGTCGCCAGCGAGCTGTTTGCTTTAAAGCAGCCGAAATGCAGAAGGTTTGAACAACGATGTACTTTTGGAGTGCTTTGGAGTGGATTATGAAAAGAGGGAAGACAATAATTAGTCTGAAATTGTTTTTTTCTGAATAGCTTTTAGCATAGCATTTTTGTCAAAACAGAAAGCAGTTCTTCCTGGTTTATATCTTTGCCTCAGAGGTTTGGGTTATATCTTTTACAAAATATAGGTTTTTGTATTTATTTCGAAGTACAGAAAAATGCCCTTGATCTCTTGTACTTATAATGTACTTTATAATGTCTACTCCCTAAAAATGCCAGTGTTACAAATTTTAGTTTTGGGATGTTAAGTTTTTTAGTATAAATTTCTCATGAAATGTATGTCCTAAAAACTTCCCCCCCCTCCCCCAATTTACCATTTTTGAAAGTACCAACAAGTAAATTGAAGCTGAACTTAAAATAATTTGGAGGAACAAGTGTCTAATAAAAATAGAATAATAAAACCAGAGCTGTCTTAGTTAAAATATCAAGTCATAAGGAATAGATGATAGCTGAATTGCTTGGACTGACTCTAGAAAGGTGAAAAATAGGTTTGTTTCTTTCTTTTGCATTATTTTATGTGCATTTTACAATAACTGGAAGTTTTTAACTTAAGTTCTAGGAACAAAAAAAATACTGACTACAATTTAATTCTTTCCAAGATTTAGCTATTGATATAAATACTCCATCTTTCAGCTAGAATTCTAGATATAAGGAAAGATTTTAGGGCAATGTGGATAAATAAGGTGAATTCGCATACACAAATAATGCCCAAAATCATCCTTACAATGCACCCCTTGCTATGGAGCTCCCCTCCCCCCAGACAGAATAAAACTGTCAGCCTGACCATTCTCATCATGGGAAGCTTCATTTTTTATTATTAAAGCATTTTGCTTTACTTAAAAATGAATGTATTTAAATAATTGAAGTCCCTTTTCTGTTTGCTTTGGCATTATATTACATTTATTGCCTCTCTGTGACAACGCAATGTTATTCTGTAATACAGGGAGAGCAGATTTTTCTGAAAGGCATTAAAGAAATACAATTGCTGACTCTGTAACTAACAAGGAATCTATCACACAGCTGCTCTGAGGTCCCCCTAAAAACTGAAAGCCAAGAGACATCTTGTTGCTTAAAAAATAAAAATGCAGTCTTTTTCTTCCCTCTACAAACAGAAATATCAGCATGACTACGCTCAGGAATTACTGACAAAACTCATTCACTATATATTTTTGCAGAAATCCAAGCGTTCCCAAAGAAGTCTTCAAGTATAAGGCTAGAAAATTCAATCTTAAGAATTTGTTTGAACTATTCAATAGCTCTGTCCACATAATTGATGGACTTTATCCTTCCCTTTCAACCGCATGTGGGTCTTTTCCCCTGTTAAACCTGCTCTATCTTTATTACTGCGTTTGGGGAAAAAAAACCCCAAGCATCCACTGTCCTGTAGCATGGCAATCGATGGTTGATGGGGGACCACTTTAATTTGGAGGGAGAGAGTTATCTGTGGTTAGAGGGAAGACTTTGATGCATTATGTGGAAGGAAGTCTTTGTTATTTAGTTTCTGCTTCACTCCTGTGTCGTGTTTTGAGGACTAAGCACCTCTCAGCCCCCAAACTGACTTATTCTGCACAGGGCAGTTTGTGACAGGGCTGTTGCACGGGGGTTTTCTTAATTCCTTTAAAAAAACTGAACAACAAGCATCTTTTGTTTCACCCTAGTTTATTTGTTTCTTTGACTGCAAAGTAATGATTGACATGCAGATTCTCCTCTTCACGCCCCTCCTTTCATTGCCGAGTACGGCATCTCTGGGGAATGATAAATAAAAGCTGTGCCAAATCTGTTGCACAGGTGTCTGGAGTACAGCATGCTCAGGTGTCTTGCTGTAAATCCCTGCGAATGTGGAGTAAACACCAGCAGGAAAAAACACTCTTCTTGAAACAATCCTGTGTTTTTAGGGGCCTTCTGAATAAAACCCCCAAAGCCAGCAGGCAGTTATTAAACATTGTGTAGCTATCTCTCTGTCTTGCTCTCTCTTACCTCTTTTATCGCCTCACCTGTACATCTGTCCATCTATTTCTCATCTCTCTATTTTTACATTTCATTATGCTATGCTTGCTCTCCCGCTCTCTTCTTCTCCTTTCCTGAAGACACATTTCTATCTGGCACAGAAAATAAACTCAGATTGCGGGTAGTTATGTTAATCTAATTCAATCCTCTGCGGGTTAGGAGTGAAATTCTAATAGTGGAGCTGTTGAGGGCTTTTTTGTTAATGGCTTGGGGATTACATTGAGTTAAAGGCTCATTTCCTAATCAAACAGAGAGGGAGAGAGTGACTCCGAATATTTATGAGTCTCCCAGCGAGAGTTAAACATTGAACTCCAAAAGCAGGATTTCAGTGCTGCAGAAAGAGTTAAAACCCCTCAGGGCTTCTGTGGAGAGGGGAGAAAAAGGGGAAAAAAAAAAAAAAGGAAACCAGTTAAGCCATCAGCATTTTCAACTGCTGTATAACTTCAGTTTGGTGAGAGAAAATAATCATCTCGCAGAGCTAAAATGGAAACTGTAGCGAGATATTTAAAACAAAGTCAAGTGATGCTTCAAAAAGGCTCTTCTTTAGTGAAGCAGGATACACGCAGTGCATGCAGCAGCCTAATAGAAACTCCACATAAATACTCTTCTAAATGAGCAGGATTGCAGGGTGGGCTGCCTTTTTTATTATTAGTGCCTGGAAGACCCGATTTATTTTTTTTAAAATGCATTTTATTTTTGTTCTACTTAACTCTTGGGTAACGTTTTCTTAGAAAAGGAAAAAAAAAAGAGAGAGAAAGAAGTGTGGATGGGTCAATATCTAAATCGTTCTGCTCTGTACACTGGTATCTTTTGAGGCATTTTTTCTGTCCTTCAGTTTAGCTGGTGTCTTGCAGCAGTCAAGTTGGACAACTGGATTTGCTATCACAGGAATGACTGACCAAATTAATGCCTGATTGCTTTTGTGGTGAGTTCATCGCCCATTCCTGGGTAGACCCGGCTGTGGTTGAAAAGCACAGGCCTGCCTGCAGCGAGCAGAGGGCTTCTGTGTTGCCAGGGCCTGGCGTGTTGTGAATTAGCCAGCAGCAGCCTTTTTGCCCCAAGTTTGGACTTACAAAACCTGTCTGTGGCAGGTGAATAGTACAAAATCAAGGCTGTGCCGTGACACTGCCTGCCTTCTGCAAAGAGGTCCTGAAAAGGAGCGAGGATAGAAACCTGCTTCTTCTGACACATGGCCAAGTCCTAGCTCCACGTTCCTCAGTTTCCCTGCCTGTAAAATGATACACGGCTGCCATCAAATGTACTCTGAGATCTACAGAGAGCAATCTTATATATAAATCCCAAATGGCAAGTTTGCCCATGGCAAAACCTGCAAACCAGTGACAGAGGTGCCTAGCTTGAAAACAAGAGGTTTTTATGCTGGTAACAAGAGTTATTCCACTTTGCTTTTTTTGTTGTTGTTTTTTGGTTAGTTGGGGCGGTTTTGGGGGGTTTTTGTGTGGTTTGGTTTTGGGTTTTTTTGAATACATTTGGTACAAGCCAACAAAAAGGCTTTCTGACTTTGGTAAGACAAGCAGACAGGAGGCCAACTTACTCCTAGTATAACATTGGATGGCATTGCCCTACACACTAGGTCTGAATGTGGTCATGGTGACTCTTGTTGAGATGAAGCTCCAGGTTTATCACTCAGAAGTGGTAAACTTTGGCTAAGAAGTAAGTTACTGTTTGGCTCTGGAGCCACCTGTATTGATGGTCATCCTGCACGCACCGCACGTGGTATTTTTGCTGACATGTCTATCTGGGTGCAGCACCTTGAAGTAAGAATTGGCACCTTGCCCTAGCTTAAAAATTATTTAAAACTGCGACCTGACGTGAATGCCTGAGGCCCCTTTCTCTTTGTGCTCTGTGCCTGGACCTGCTGAGGAGAGCACCATCAGCTGGAGTGTACTTTATTAAATGCATTTGAAATACATAATTGTGCCCTTTCCCTCTAATAACTGGCACCACAGCAGCTCACCCACTTCAAGACAGGAGCTTTCTGTACAGGAGCTGAACACTGTATAACAGTTTTTCCTGCCTTCCTCTCCTTCCCATCCCAGTTTCCTTTCTGTTCGCTTCTGCCTTTTTCTCTCCTGTACTATTCTGCTGTGGGCATGGCCTAGCAGTTTGTACTTAGATTTCCCCTGCTGACCTTTCAGGCAAAATACTCTTCCTTCTCCTCCTTTTGTCCTTTCCAGTGCTATGCCGAATCCTATGAATGACCTGCTGCTGTTTACCCTGAAGGTGACTGCATTTTAGTGCAGCTTTGCCTGGCATATATACAGTTTATGAAGAACTAGGGAACTAAAAACTGATTTCCAACTTTTCCACAAGCTACATGAAAAGCTGCTGTGTTCTTGTTGTCCTCCATGCATGCCACATGTACTTAGAAAATTGTTTTATAGCAGTGTAGGAATTTCAGGAAAGGAAATACTGTGACTCTTTTAAACTCCTAAACCACACAGTTTAGTTGACACGATGGCTTCAAAGCAATGACAGTTTTAGAGTCTCAGGCCTCCTGAAAGTCTCTAGAAGAAGGGCTGTGTCTTTAGGGGAAATTACCTTTTCTAATGGGATAAAACTTGCAACTAAATCTTGTTATTTGGATACTGGAAGCATATGCCCAGTATGTACAAGGGGGAAGCATAAGGGGCTATTTTTATTCATTAAGGAGTCGGTGCCCTTTCCTTTCCCTCAACCATGTGAGATGCGAATGATCCTGCTCACAAGAGTTTCATGCTGCTCTCAGACTGGATTCTCTTTCTCTTCATAATTGTGTTTCCTGATCAACAGGAAATGTACGCCAGAAGTTCTTGTTTCCCCAGCCTCCCGTGATCACCGCTTCGTAGTAGGCCTGAGCAAATGACCGGTAGCTGTACACTAGAACAGGCACTTCATCAACACCCCTCTAAAACTCATGGGACCTAGAGGGTGACGTTCTGGGTGAGAAGAGGGGGTACATCTACCACCAGGCCTGCCATCAGCCTTCTTGTTTGCTTTGTTCTCCATCCTCAGGCCTTGCTTTTCCTACAGGGCTCCTGGGCTTTTTAAAATTGCAGTTACTCTCATTGGCAGCTCTTTTTACAGCTTCCCTTTAAAGAAGTTCTTCCCTGCTGCATCATGTCCCCATGGCCTACTACAGAGGATTTCAGCCTTTCCCTTTTGATTTTGTGAACTCATGTAGGTTGGTGAAGAGTTCATGTGAGTGTGATTTCCTCAGTCATATGTTTTGGACTCAGTCTGTCGCACTGAGAGTATGGCAGCACTCAAGTTGTAACTAACCATGGGCTGATGCTGTCTTCGTGTGGGAGAGGACAGAGAGGATTTTGTGAGTGAAGCATAGGCTAGGAAGGGATTTTTTTTACCAGCATCCTCTCTAACCCTTCACCCAAAAGTCATTCTAGAAGCCTATCCCAAGTCCCACTGATCTTTAGGTGGAAGCTTCTCTGTATACCTTAAATGTATTCATGGCCAGTCTTTGCACCAGGCTGTTTGTTTCAGTGTTTCTTTAATTCTAGCTGCGGCACAGACTCCCTGCTCAGTCTAAGGTGAGTCCCTTCACTGATGTGATGTGTTTTGCCCATCTTAAACGGGGATCCTTGCCTGTTCTCCCTGATCTATGGAGAGTTGCATGATCACAGCAAAACACTTTGTGTTACTGCAGGCTCTGAATACAGGCCTGTGTTTTGCCTCCGGTAGCCTCTATTCCCTTTTTTACATTGCAAATAAACATGATTCTTCCTGAGCTCTCTCCCCATCCCTCTTACCCTCTTTTTGCTGTACAGGATTAAACTTCAGCTCTGTGTCTCTCTACATAGGCTCTACTCTAGTGACTCTGTAATGACTGTCCATGCCATCCACTGCCTGTGCAGCCCCCTTCTGTGAGTGTCCACTGGTGCTCCGGGAGCGCCTTATACAGAGAAGACTGTACAGAGGTAGTGGGGGATAGAGAGCTATGGTTTCTTTGGGACCCTCTATCCCCTACAAAGAAATCAAATGACATTTTATTTCTGTGCTGAAGTAATGGGCCATACCTCTTTGCAATACCATGTTCACCTGGCTACATTACCTCCAGCTCTGTAGTCTCTTCTGGCACATGGGCTCATGGAATGTGTGTTTAAGGAGGGCAGAATTAATGGGGCTGCTGCTGTGTTTGTGAAGGGCTCAATGATGGGGGACGAGAGCCACAGCTTCTCCTGGGGAATAGGGACTAGCCAGAAGAATTGATTGTCTTGGCTTATTGATCGTTCAGGAAACAGTACTGAAGTGATAATTCTGTTCCTGCCACTTTGAGGCACTTTGTACCAGCAACATCCTCTGTTTACCTACGACAGTGCAAAGGAAGAGCTGCTCTGTTGCTAATCCATCCCAGAAAAACCTCATGCTAGACATGTGTTGGGTTTACCACTCGTCTGCCTGCTCCCAGTGCATGTGCAGAGAGGTAGCTCAGCAGGTGGTGTTATTTTACAATGCTTAATGGAGACTGGCTGCAAATGGTACTTTGTGGGTTATTATCCTGAGTCTTTGCTGGCAGTGTCTTGGTCTGTAGCATTCTGTGAAATCTCAGGCTATCATTTCACAGGGTAACAAATTTCTCAAACTTTCCCTTCCCTTCCCCTTTCTGGCCAATTGGCAGTCACCCCCCCGCAGTTGGTCTTGCTTGTTAAGTTGAAACAGGGTGGTTGAGTGCTTTTGATTCCTGTGAGCTCAATGCTAACTTCCAGCCACCTGGGTGGATGATGAAACATCCCACCTGCTTTGCACTGAAGCTCCAAACCTGTCCCGAGAAGTCTGGCATTTCTTTCTGGCTTCAGGGTGGGAGAGGGAGAAACACCCTCCTGCTCCAGGAGCTGCTGGAGGAGCAGTGGTTTTAGTCTGCTCAGCTACACCATCGCTGTAGGTGCATGAAACATGTCCAAAAAGCACAGCATGCAGTGTGTCAGCTGTAACGACCTGTTGGGTGCTTCTGTAACCATGGCCTGCAAGGGGTTGTGGGAACTTATGTCCCTGCCTGTGTCTCAGTTGTTCTTGTAGCAAGTGGGGAAGCCCTCACACTGCTCCCCCTGAGGCTGATGGCACCCATCAGCTGATGAACTGGGCTTGGCTCGCACCCTTAGCTGGACCATTGCTGGTAACTACAAGACTTGGACTCTCATCTGTAGAAATAAAAGAGCAGCTTGCTCATCGTGCTCCCTCTCTATTTTCTCTCTGCTTTGTTACTGGCAAGGGCTTTGCACCCTTTTTC
>NW_010191626.1:0-6457 GCF_000695765.1 Mesitornis unicolor | reverse complement strand
GTCGTGTTTTGAGGAACTCGGGCAGGTCTCTGCAGCTTCCCATAGCCAGGTCAGAAGGCCAGGAAAGCCTGGGACAGTTTGGAGGGTATTGCAGCATCCTGCACAAAGCCAGGAGGGTCAGAAAGCTATTGCGAAATGCTTCTTCATTAAGTCAGCCCAGCATATATATTCAGATACACAAATAACTTATAGAGCCATTTAATTACCCTATATATAATTTCTATGTTTCATCCTCTTTCACATTGCCAACAACTTTATTGCTGTACTTGATGTTTGACTTTACATCTCCACCATGTGAAGGCAAATGATAACAAAAAATGCAGTTTTATTTTTAAAAGGAAAGCGTCTAGACCACAAGGTTTCAGGGAACAACTAAAATGCAAAGCCAACTATCTTCTTTATTTTGGAAAGAAAAAAAAAAGAGGGGTGATAAGAATAACCACCAATGTATCATATAGAATATAATTATGTTTATTTTGGGACTTGATCAGTAGTTGAACATTCAGAGGCTCATAATACTGGGTTTAATATAGTATGCAACATTGTGTATTATGTAATGTAAAATTATTATCTACTACTTAATAAATCTCATGCTGTGACTGTTCCACTTCTTTTTAACCAGCTCTCAGACTATGGCTATGAGTTGTACTGGCAGCTCTGGCTGTTTGTATCGTAACAAAATCCCTACTGCTGGGGCTGCTGCATTTTAGCCACGAGACAGCTTCTGTCTGAGAGAGCATCCAGTCTGACTCCAGACAAGGAGCATCTTTATACTTGCCCATGTGTTTCCTCTCTTTTTTTCAATGCTGTAGTCATCATTTTCTCCTTTAAAAAAGTGCTTTAAATAAACCAAAGGAAGTATTTTTTCACATAACACACAATTAACTGTGGGATTTATTTGCCTCTCCAGTATTCAGTGGTAAAGTTATGGATGGATTCAAAAGGATACCAAGGAATTTGTGGAACCTGCAGACTCATCAGCGGCAGGTACACATCATGGTCTAGAGGGAACAGCCTAGGCCACAGGCTGCCAAGATACTGACTGTGAGATCTGCAAAGGTGCAGCAAGGTGGAGAATGGGGAAAACATTCTCCTTTTTATAGGCTTTCTTTGAGCATGTGTTAGTGGTTGATATCAGAGATAGAATATGGGACTATTCAAGTGACTTCTTCACTTGACCTGGCATAGCTGTCCTCACAGCTTCTCTTGCATTGGGAACTGGTGGTGTCACTCTGCAGATAGCTGAAGTTTGAATGTTTACCTGTTACTCTTACAGACAGGCAGCATCTGTACTTTGGGGTACCTGATCTTACTTACCCTGAATGTTTTTCTACTCTTATAGGCAGTGCTTCTAAAGCTGTGAAAGTCCCTAGGATAGAAAGGCTGTGCCACTGTGGAAGTAGCAGTGAAGACAAGAACACAGCCGGGGAGCGAGGCTGAGCTAAGCAGAAATGATGCTTCCTGAATGTGTCCTTTCCGGCTGGTACTGTGTCCCTGCCCACTGACTGGGTGGCTCTTGCAGTGGAATTTTCCGGGCAGCAGGAGGTTAAGAGACAATGGGTTAGAGGATGCTTTCAGGTATTTATGTTTCAGACCACATTATACAGCAGCTGTGAGTTAGTTTCAGTACACAACATCCTCTGCTCTGCATTGCATATATGAAGGTAAAGTCACCTAATGGCTTTTGGCTTGGTGGTGTGTTGAGTCAGGAGGGTTGCACTGCTCTATCACCATTTGTGAAGGTTTCTTGAAGTAAATGGGCACTACATTATAACACCCAGCAGGACCTTTGCCATGCTGATACTCATTCCTTGTAAGTTCGACAACAGCTTCTGGCTCCATCTTTCCCATCTGTGAGTGATGTGGAGCCGTGTGCCTGCCCTGCCTGCCTTCTGCTGTGGAACATCTGGGAACACCTGTCCAGGTTTTACCTGACACAGGAGACATTTGCACAAGAGCAAGATATTTTCTTTTTAAGATAAAAGTCCAGTTTGAGAAAGAGGAAGGGTCACAAACATTTCTGCACTCAATGGTGATATGGAGCAGCCCGCTTCTTGTATGGCACCCACCTAGTGAGCCCAGAGCACTGGAAAAGTGCCCTGTTACCTGTTGAAAACTGCTGTCTTGGCTTTTCTTTTCTCCCCAGGATTTCATGGGCTTTCCCCAGTGCAGCCATCTGTAAACTTGTAGTGTAAACCTGTGTAAACTCGGAAGCTGTCTCATGTAGTTTTGCTGCTTAATGTACGTCTTCAGTAAAACAGCAGTGCCTTGGGGTTCTGAGCAAATTTACTTTCATGGCCCAGAATTCACCTCAGTAGCGAGAGGACAGCTCTGCATTAGCTTTTGGGAGCTGAAGAAGCCATGCAAGGAGCAGCAGTGCCTCTTATGTTGCTTCAAACATAGATTGTAATATTTTGCTCAAGTTTCTTCAGTACTCTGCATTGGTAGGTACTGACCCACAGGGAATCAAACCCAAAATCTCTTGCACTGAAGTCCTGGTAAGCTCTCAGACCTGAAACACTTGGCCTGGACCATCAGGACACCGTGCTAGTTTTAGCTCTCCATCTCAGCCAGAAATATTCCCAATTTTCCTTTTTTGTTTTGAGCCCATCAATAACGTGGGGTGATTATGTGACTATGAAGACTGATTTGATATTGTACAAACATCTTTTTGTACCGTTTTCTATTTAAAAGCGGAGCCGAGCAGGAATTTTTGCTGCTGGTTTCCCATTCATCTGGGAACTGCTGCAGGTTTGGTAAAGGCACGTTTCTGTGGAGAGAGGACTCGAGCTGCTAATTTGACTGTAGGAGTTTATTTCTGGAATGCAGCAGTGTTTCACCAACGGAGCAGCTGTCCTGGAAACACTTACCACATGGGGTCATTTTCCTCTCTGTGTGTAATCGACAAAGCCACCCCAGTTAATCTGAATCCTTTTAAGTCTCCTAAACGAGACCACAGGGAGTGCAGAGAGGTCTACAGGACTCTGACCTCCTTCGCTTCCTTCTCCTATCATTAGGGAAGAAAAAATACTCCCATGCTTAAATGTCCCTTAAAGGGGAAGCCTATAATCTTTCCTGAGCATGGAAAACTGTTTCTGTCAGTAACGTGCTACTGATTTGAGAGGAGTTTTCGGTCCTCTATTTTCTACATGTATTTTGTGATGGTAGCTAGGCCTCCTCTCCCAAGTTTAGCAGCTATTCCAGGTTGTGGAATCATAGCAGTCAGAGGTGACAAAAGCTGCTTGGGTTATTAAAATATTTTTCTTCTGTTTGATTTGCTTCACTTGCACAGCTTTCTTCCATCCTGGGGAGGGACTTCTTAAAAGGGTAGGGAGCAATAGAACAAGGGGTGTTCAAGGCCAGGTTGGACAGGGCCAGTTGGCAGTTGGCAACCTGGGCTGGTGGAGGTGTCCCTGCCCATGGCAGGGGTTGGACTGGATGAGCTTTAAGGTCCCTTCCAACCCAAACCATTCTGTGATTCTATGATCCCAGTTCACTTCTGGGGTGACAGTTCCACAGTTCAATTCCTTCTGCTACAAGAGAAATTTTCCTGGTTGTTCAGTTTAAATTATTAATTAATTTTAAATTATTTTTGTCCTAGCTAGTTCTCTCTTGTGTTGCCCAGTTTCTTCCCCGTTGTTTCCATGCTTCAATACTTTTTGGACACAAGTCCTGTCTCTAAATCTCCTTGTCTCCAATAGACCCTATGGTTTTTTTCCCCCCTGCTACAACCTTGCATCAGTCTCTTGAACTGCTGTAAATTGTGATTCTATTGGGAAGGTTTTACACTTTGAGTTTAGTGATTCCTTGCTTTGCATTAAACCTGTCCTCTAGGCCAAGGTGCAAGGCCAGTCACAGGCAGCAGTTCTTTGTGGGTAGGAGGACATCTTGGAGAAGGCCTTTTTATAAAGAGATGCTACCACCCAGCAAGTCCTGCCCCTGTGATTTTGGGCCAGCCTTGCTGCAGCCCTCATGGGTGCATCACTGCAGCTCTGCAATGGAAATCTGCATCTGCCAGGATTCAGAGACTGCTTCATCGCTCAGGTACCTGAAACTGAGAACACAAATTACTCTGATGGCTGCTGTCTCCTCTTTCCCCAGGCTGTGCTAGTGTAGCTTTTCAGATGAGTATGTATGACGGGGGCTTCCTAAAAATTAACAGTGTTGTCAAGGATTTTTGTCCCTACAATCTGTTGTTTCAGAAAGAGATTTTTTTAAAAAGACACCTCACTGAATTCAGTGAGAATATTTAAGAGTTTAATTTCAGGATGAAGAAAACTCTAGAAAATATTCAGTGGATGTAGAGTTTCTTTTTCTTTTTGTAAGTTCTCTGCCTTTCCATGTGGGTGATGGGGTGAACACAATAAGTCCTGGGTCGCTCCTAGGGAAAGGTAGGATCTGGAAGGATGAAAAGGTTGGTGTGATCCCTTTAGAGAAAAGCAATATAGATTTTCCTTACTGGGAGCCGAGGGGCAGTAAGTTGTAGTAGAAATGTGTGTTTTCCTAAGGTAGTTTTAGAAGCTGAGGCTGGAATTTGAGAGATGTTGCAGAAAGGACAAGTGATCAGTTTTTAACAACAGCCTGCTATGACGCAGATCAGAGGGGACTGGAGAGCAGCAGTGTGCGCTTCAGAAGCCTTCAACAGGCAATAAAGTCATGAACTGACATGTAATGGGGAAGAGTAGAAAAGTATTTTCCCCAATACTGTGACAGAGTCTCCTCATGGAACGTGGCTGTGCTCACTTGAAATTAAATGATGGATTTGTTTTATCTGTTAAAACTAGAACAGTGTTTGGTTAGTCAGAGTGTGTGAGAAGCTGGAGGAACGAGGGTTTTCCTCTCCCATTTATGAGCCTGTGTTACAGCAGAGTTCACAGCTTGACTTCAGGCTGCCAGTGCACTTGTATTGACAATACAGGTAGCAGTGAAGGCGAACCTGAGACAAATGTATTGGGATTGGCTGGTTGACAAACAGCTCTCTTCACTCATTTTGTAACCACGGTTTACTGGATTTACAGTATTCATTCTCATTGGCAACTTACTCTATGAAGCTTGAATAAAATTTCACAGAATCACAGACTGGTTTGGGTTGGAAAGGGCCCTTAAAGATCATCTATTTCAAAACATGAAGAGGAGATATTTAAAAAACACAAATCTCATTTTCCTCACCTCCACCCACCCCAAAGTTTACTGAATTCAAGACATGGACAGATCTAACTGACCACTTCCACTTTTCCTTTTGTTTATGATTCGTGCACTGCACAGCCTTTGCCATTAGCCTTTATACTTTCTTTATATATGCTTTTTACATTCTGGTAGATGAAGCACATGTCCTCTGGCAAAAATGGGTAGTTTTTCATGGGAAGGTGACTATAATGTATAAGAAATTGCCTTATAAAAACCACGTATGACTACTCCTAATTGGAGCTTACTGAGAACAAACAAGTACTAGATAGTAGATACAGGACGAACACTTCTTAGTATCAGCAGACCAAAGCAGATGCTGTCTTTGCACACATTTGTCTTGCTTTCTACAACTCTTAAAGAACCACAAGGAATCTAAACAGATTTTAAGGCAGATCTGCACCACTCTGATGCTCTAGGCCTAAATGCACAGGCTGTTAAAATCCCCCTGGTAACACCTGCACTTATCTGGGCAGCTTCTCAACATCGACGTCTTCTAGAGAGACACACAACTTTGATTTAAAGACATTGTGATAGATTATTCAGCATCCCTCATGGCAAGTTGTCCCAATGGCCAGTTCCTGCTGTTTAAAAATGTCTTTATTGCTACGTGAAACTTGCCTGGTTTTGGAAACCAGGAATAGTCTTGTCTTACATCCTTTTAAAGCTAGATTAAAGAACTTTCCACTATTAAATTTCCCCCCACTTACAATTAGATCAGGTCACCCCTTAGCCTATTCTTGGAATTAAATTTATTATGCTTCTCAGATCTCTCACTGAATAGGCTTCGTTTCAAGCAGGTATTAGTTTGACAGCACCATGCTTTTCAGTTCAGTAATTTATGTCTTTCAATCTCATCCTGTCTCAACCGTGTCATCATTTACCGAGACGAAAGAGGAAGTTTTCAAAGAAAAATACCCCAGATATGAGTGCTCTTAAGAAACCGTTTGACATTGCTAATGGTTTCACAACTTTCACAACTGCTGTAGTATGGGGATTGTATGTTGTGTACAAGTATTTGTGTATACCTGGACTTCCAGTGACTCTGCTTATGGTCAGCTTGCATTAAACTGAACCTTTTGGCATTTTTAACCCAGATCAGCTCCTCAATCAGAGCTGTACAAACACGTGTTAACAGACGGGAGGAGGCAGCACAAATGTGGCTTGGGTGGGAAGGGTGGTGGGACCTCCTCTTGCAGCCACAGGTAGATTAAAACAGATTCTGCAGGCTATGTAGACAGTCTTCATTTTTCTACAATCCAATTTGTAAAAG
>NW_010191625.1:19557-21123 GCF_000695765.1 Mesitornis unicolor | reverse complement strand
TATTTATTTATTTTTAAACTTCATTCACAAGAGCTCTGGAATTTAGAGTGATATTCAGTCAGAGATTTAGGAAACCACAAATCTTTCTGATGATAGGGGTAACTTCTCTAAAAAATGTAACAGTATGGCTGACTGTCAGTATTTCCACAAGAAAAAGCACAAATCGAAAGTACAGAACAAGTGAAAGCATCCTACAACCAGCACACAGTAACTCCCAAATATAATCTACTCTACCATTATTTCCTTTTTCTTATTGACACATTCTCATCAAAATAGGAAGAGTCCATTTACAAATGTTATCCAAGATTTTGTGTAATTAAATGTTTAATTGACAATTTTATTCCTGAAATTTCTCAAAATATTTCATCTGAATAATGACAACTGAAACGCAACCCAAATATTCCCTCTTTCATATGAGGGCTTTACAGTCACTTAAGATCAGTCTGATAATTCTTTTATATAACGGCAAATTCGTATTATAATAGAAACCTTTTTTCCCCACACTTGAACAATTTTTAACTTTTTTTTTAAATTATTTTTTTACACTTTGTACACTATTTCTTTGTCTTGTTTTTTTCTCCTTTTTTCCCTTTTTTTCACCTCCTAATATCAAGATGTCTGAGCCTGTTTGTGACATTCTAAGAACAATCTCTTTAACGAGGCAGCTGTTTATGAAACACAGCTATCTGGAGTGTTTTTATAACATGAACTCTGGTAGAAATGTATGTCTCCTCCAGAGAGCTTAATTTAGACAACTCCAAGATAGATATGTAAGGAATCAAGCTAGAGAAAAAATATTCTTATGAAAAATGTTTGTTTGTTGCTATGCTTTTCCTTTGAAAAATTAATTTTCATTATATTGAAACTTACATGTAGGAATTGTCCATTCTTATGATCTTTCTGATTTTGGAAAGCTGATTCTGATTCTGTTTGTAACAGAATAAAATATTTCTTTTAAAATCTCAGTTCAGACCTAGCTCTTTCCTTTTGAATTGGCACCTGAATAAGAGTAGAATTTGAGTGGTATTTCAATTTAGGATGCCAATTTGATAAAAAATTCATGCTTCATATCAACTTTTCAAAATGAAACGTTCCATTTCAAATCAAAATTTTGATTCAATGTTCCAATTTAACCTGTCAAAACATTTTGTTTCAATGGAAAAAAAATAAATCTATAAATCTACTTCACATTTCTGTATCTGTTTCTTTCTGAAACTTAGCTTTTTATTATACCAAATTGGTGTATTTATCAAAAATAGTTGTAACAGAATTTCCAAACACACATAAATTCTATTTTAAAAAAATTTTTTTTTTACATTAAATAAAATAACTTACTAGAAGATTCTGAAGATAAATTCGGAGTGTTCAAAAACCACTTTAATGCAATTACATCTCTTCCCAAAGCAATCTTTGATTATCTTTTGATGAACACTGAATAAATTGTACAGGTTTATAAGCATGGTGTACCCAAAATAATGAAGTGGCTTTTAGATGTCTAGGAGATCCTAAAACATTTTGAAAAAAAATCCTTTAAATAGTTTTGAAAATAATTAAATTTTAAATTAA
>NW_010191625.1:19148-19453 GCF_000695765.1 Mesitornis unicolor | reverse complement strand
TATAGAAGTCTGAATGACATTACAATTATTATTTTATAAAATCCTCTCCAATTCTAGTTGCAGTTTGGACTGAGTTTCTTAGAAAGATGGAAAAGATATTTCTATTATTTTTTTTTCTTTAAACAGAAGGTTCATTGTTTTTTTTGCAATTTGTAATTAACTTTAAGAGTATTTTCATGTAAGAGTTCCTCAACAAAATAAACACACTTTGAAAATAACAAATCAACAAGAAAACCAGTATTATCAAACATACTTGTCTGAGCAGAGGTCTTCGGAGTTATTTTTATTAGTCAAACCAATTTTCC
>NW_010191625.1:1146-19120 GCF_000695765.1 Mesitornis unicolor | reverse complement strand
TCTAAAATAGGATTAACTTTAGGTCACAGTCCTATTTGCAAACTATGTAACTGGAGAAATTATATATCATATGGCATAGAAAAATAAAAGCAAAAAAACCCTACTCCTGTTTATAATTTTTCCCAAATGCTTTGCTTACATTCTTCATAAGGAGGTCTAATACTGCCCTGTATACATGTTGCAGACAATATCTTGCGCAAGAACTATAGTAATTGATAACTAAATGTTGCCCAGATAAAACCCAAGTCTATTAAAATGTTTACAAATCTTAGCAGAAATAAATATATATAATAGACTTCATCCTATTCTGACAGCCATTTTGAAAAGCTCTTCTCTATTTGCACAATGAATTAAAGCAATTATTGTTCATTCCACTGTAAGCCCCAGAGGCTCCATTATGTTACATAGTCAAGAAGGATGCATAAAAATACAGTACTCATGCTGAAAACTTTATAGTCTCCACGGGGGGGGGGGTGGGGGAAGAAGAAGAAAAAAAGATATGGGAAAAATTAAGACCAATGAAAAATGTACGAAAAGTGAACTGATATTCTCACAGCTGCATAGAAAATCTTTGAAACTACCAAGGAGAAAACGGAGGTTAACTTTCCATATTACAGCCTTCATATCCAGGATCACAGGTCAATACTTAAGGATAAATTAAGGAATGAATCCTCATTTACATTTTTGTGGTTTTTAAACTAGAGACAGAGAGACAGACAGAGAGACAGACAGAGAGAGACAGAGAGAGAGAGAGAGAAAGAGAGAAAGAGAGAGAAGGTGAAACTAGCAGATCCCAGCCTGAGAGAAAGCTAACATACACACAGGATGAGGACCTTGGGTAATATAGGACTGAACTGGCTTGACCACCTAAATCCACTCTAGAGACATTCATTTGCTCCACCAAATTTTTTTACACGTGTAAGTGCAGTGCTGTCATTAGGAGATAGTTGGACTAGACTACTTGTTCAATAAATGCAAAGAGACATCACTGGATGGCAATTAAGCCCTTTAGTAAGTCTAATTTGCTAGAATAAAATGGTGTTCCTGGCCTCTAAACCTGCATATGACATCTAGAAACTAAGATGCAAAGAGACTCACTACAGGTCAGTCTATTAAAAGCTGGAATGGCTCTAGCTTGGAGTAACTCTATACCACTGAAAGCAGTAGTAGATCTCCACTGATGTCAACATAGGTTCAACTTTGTCTTTCATTAAAAAGAATATTTTTATATCTATGCACATATATATTTAAAATGAATGCTAGACATTTTTCTGTTGATATCAAAACTTACAGAAGTATGTGATGCTGAAGTGTTTCCATAAACTCAAAGTATGATATTAAGTGTTAGGGGGTTTTTTTTGTTGTTGTTGTTTTGTTTTTCTTCTTCTTTTTTTTTCATCTCTTATTTTCATGCAGCTTATTTTGACTGTCAAGTGAGAAACATCCTCCAATTACTGTGTGCTTTAAATTATGCCTTTTTAATTTTAACTTATAAAATTTTCAGTATGTACTTAAAATTGGAAAGATTATTTATTTATTTATTTATTTTTTTAAATACTTGATAAAATGGGGCTTGAGAAGGTCAGAACATGGAATTACAGCAAAGACTGATAAAGACTTCATGGACAGGGCATCATTACTGGAGTTGTTACTGCAATCCAACTGTCAGTACCTGAGTGTAATTTCCTCTGTTCTGCTGCATGCAGAGAATTCTGAAGACAGAGGGATATTTTAAAAACATTATCTTCTTTACCATATATTGCAGAATTCAACCTCTGTAGCCTTCTCTCACTCACCAGTGAAGGACAAGTTGGGCTCTCTCTTTCTGCCTCACGCAATATATAATGGGACTTGCCCCAACTGAACACCATGTAATGGAAATAGGCTCCCACAGTGGAATGGATTAAATTAGATACAATAATATCTGACTGCAGCACTGCAGTTTGTTTCTGATGGTCTTTATTTAGCACATGAGATGAAGAAACAAGAAACTTATGCATTGTTGGTCTGGCCTTGTGAATAGTGTGAGAATTGGAAGGAAAAAGTAAAATTTCTTTCTTAAATTGGAAAAAAACTCAACCCTGTTATTATTCAGAGTGATATTGGACTTCCAGACTAAGACATTCAAGCTCTACTGCCTATGTGGAAGACAAGTGTCTAAGCTTTCACAGGTTTTTACAGGCCCTGAAAGGTCTACTAGACACAGGTATAAATTTCATTTAACTACGCATGTGTATCCAGTAACATTTGAGATATGTTGTGTTATCAAAGCTATCCATGTGGGACTGGTAGGTATGATGTAGGACCCGGGAATATCCCTGGCTTTCGAGACCATTAGTTGGAGATCAGATTGGAGTGCCTTAGGGCATCATGGTTGTTTCTACGCTCTGTGTTTTAAAAGTTGAAGCAAACTCCACTGAATGTACTACTTGGATCTCTGCTCAAAACTCTAGATCGTATGTAGGCACTTAATTTGTTTTAAGCTGTGAATTGAATCTCACCCCTATAAAGGAAGTAAGCCATGTTTATAATCACTGGAGAATTTACAGATCTTTCAATGATGAATCAAAACTAAGACTAAAGAATCATTCCCTGGAGGTGATATTCTCTAGGAAGCTCCCTAGATATATGGGATTTAGCTTAGAAAACTTGTTAGATGATGACATTTTTGAAGATTGAATATAGAGAGTTGTGGCTGGGAAAAAAAAAACAACAAAAACTAAAGAGAAACTGGTTAGTTTTAGAGATGGCTTCCATTACCATCTGAGCACATGCTAGCTGACTGTAAATCATGTGCCAAGACCAGTCAGTACAGTAGTTCAGGCTCTGAAATGAAGCTGAGGCTACTTTTGGCTGGCTGCCCGTGTGAATCAAGCCAGCTGAACTGGAACCTAACATAACGTAGCATCTGGTGGTGGTTTATGGCAGTAGATCTCACACAGCTTGCAGATCTCCAAAGAACAGGAAGGCTATGCATTTAGTGGTAGGGACTAAGCACAAAAAGAGTTTCCACTAGCTAAATCTCTGTTGCTAAGAAGATCTTTCCATACCGATCTCTACAAGTGTGTCAGTGTTCTTATTCTTTCCAGTGTCATCTTAGTTTTAAAACACATTGGTGCTAAAGTCTTCCAGCATTGTGTTTTAATGCCATCTTTATAAGAGCCATCACAGAAAATGAGACAACCTGTGTGGCCATTGTTATAATGATAGATTGTAACTCAAAGTTACAGCCTTGGGTTTAAGAATTAGCTTTTTTCTAAGCATTCTCCTCTTATCTGCTGTTCCTCATTTCTCTTTCAATTAAGACACAAGTTCATTGATCATCAATGGCCTAAAGAACTCCTAATAGAGATTATGACAGTATACATTGGAGAGGATAAAATAATTAATTATTGCCCCACCAGTATCAACTCTACACATTTATAGTGCTTGCAATCAGAGTATCATGCCGGACATGAGTACTTTTCCTACATTCTACAACCAACCTATTTAAAATAAATAATTAAACATGTAAGAAACATGTTAAATCACTGAATTTCCACTAGGCACTAATGTAGTACAAACTATCCATGCAAATAGATATTTGGGCAAATTGTGTGCAGGTCCAGCTTCATTTGCTTTAATCAGCAAAATACTCATGTGAGGTTTCTCAAGGGAAGATATTTGATTTAAAGCTGATGTTGTGTTTGAGTTTGGCCAGAAAGCCATGATGAATTAAATCTATACGCAAACATACAAGGGATTTTCTCCTTTCATCATATGTCTGTGAATTTCAGGCCATTTCCCTTAAAACAATACTGCAAAAAAATTTTCCTTTCCTATTTCCAGACCCTGGATTCATGGAATTGTCCATTTGTTAATTTTTTAAATAAAATTATTTAGGGTGAGAAGCCTAGTAATGGGAAAACATTACGTTGAAAGGAAGGAATTTGAAATAAAAAACCATCTTCACATTCTGCATGAATGAACAAAAAGCCTTAGTCTGCCTCTCACTTCCTTCCCCCTGCTTCCCAAAAGAAAATGAAACAAAACATAAAACTATTAATATATAGGGACAATTTTCCTTCACTAATGATATTCAATTGTTCTAAGAAGAAAAAAAAATGGTACTAAGTATAATGAGATGCCAAATACAAAAAAGCCATGCTGCTCATCTCTAAGCCCTTCTGTTCCTTGAAGTGAAAACTCATTTTAAGAAGATTATGCTGCATATATTAGAAGATGGGCTGATATTCTGCATTCATACTCTACTAGGGCTTTGGCAGTAAAAGACAGAGAAGAAGAAAAGGAAATAACTAAGCTAAAAACATTTGTTCCTATTTACCTAATATACTAATATGAGCCATAAGTCTCTTTTCATTCACATAGACTTGAATATATATATAATCTGATGGATCCTTCTGTTGGAAAGGAATCATATAGTATTTTTGATTAGCAAGGAAGCTACAGAGAGGAATAAGGCAGTATTTGAATGAATTCCAAACTCAACATTAGCTACACAATTTTCCTGTTTTCAGGGAAACAAAAACTGAAAAAAAACTTAGAGGAGAAGGGCTCAGATTCCCCACAAAATACTTCTAGAGTTGTAAAAATGTAAGAAGGTTTAAATCCCTTACTGCATGAGGGGCAGGTAATATAGCTCCAAAGAATGAGTAGCTAAATGTGAGTTCCTTAATGAATTTGTAATGAACAAAGCCTTTCAAATTCATACACAAGAAAGATATTTTTGGGATAGGTGTTGAAATTTTGCATAAGAAATTGTGTATCTGGTCTCCACCTTAATTAACTCCTAACAATATTTTTGACATGGGAATTGACTATAAGTTTTTAATCTAATGATTAATTTGAGGTAGAGAACTGCATAAATAAGATTTGTAGTTAATTTTTTAATGTTTATGATGTCAGTTTAGGACTAAGTTTAACTATCTGTGGTTGCAAATGCAAGGCTTGCTCTGTCCAGATCTCTTTCCTAGAGCCATCTAATTTATTTTTCAAAAGGAATTAATACAAAATTATGTTATTGACCTCATGTTATATTGAACTCATACTATGTTAAGATCCTGCTGTGAGTGAAGGGCTGGACCAGATGACCTCCCACTCCTTTAACATAAATTATTCTGCTTGTTTGTCAGTTATTTCATCTGAAGACTTGTCACCTATTTTACTTAACATTATTATTTCTTTTCCTTTTATTTCATTAGCATCAGCAGGAGCATTCTGGGAAGAAATAAGGGCCTGATCCTGAACCATTACATTGTGCAAGATTTTTGCATTGTGCATGAGGGGAATTTGAGTTTCAACTGGACAAAAATAAATTGGACATTTTTTCTGTGTTTCATGTTCCACTTTTTTAAAACTAAAGCATAACTAGATATTTTGTTTCTCTCAAAAACAAATAAATGAAATATATTTTCCCTATAGTAAATTTAAACATTCCCCTTCTCACATAGATGTCTTTTTAAAATATATACATACCTATATATACACATACAGACACACACATACAGAGTCACAAATACATGCAATAACACAGCCTGACAGAAAATAGACACATTTTAGGTACAAAGAATTTATACATTTAAAAATTCAAGTATGTAAAGCATTTAGAGGCCAATTTATTTTTCATTTGTGTCTTTCATGCCTAAAAGTCTTATTTTAATTGAAATACAAGGGATTTACAAATCTGACTACTAGGCTACCACTGAAAATTAAATTTAGGCTCCTAAATCATTTATGCGTTTTAAAAACAACTAAAACCAAACCCTTCAATCCTTTAAAATGTGCATACGTTTATACAAGTTAAAAAGTTTTAAAATTAAGCTTTTCCATCATTAAACTTTAACTACACCTGTTTAATGAAATGAGAAGAAAAAAAAATTAAATATTTTAAACTGGTCAAAACTTGGTTTTTAATGACAAGATTTTAAATCATTTTTCTAACTGCTGCTTAATAAATTAATTGAAGTAACTGTTCAGTTTATACAACTGTGTTGAAACAAAAGATAATATATATAAATATATTTGGTTTTGATGAGTTACTTTTGTCCATGGTACTCTTCTACACACTCCAAACCTACAGTGTCAGAGCTAAGGCACCTGATCAGAGTAACTTGAAATGCAGTTCATGAAAGTTGAGCAGTCCAGAAAACATGTGATCCATCTATGTTTTATGCATACCTTTAGGTCGATAATGTTATTTATCATTACAGCATACTGGCATGTAGACAGAGCTCGAGAGAGGACCATAGGGCTATAAGCCGAAGGGAAGTACAAACAAATGACAGCCCAGCGTTGCAGTGCATCTGTTTGGTAACAATTATCAGTTTGTGAGTAACTACCAGAAGAGCTGTGGAAGAAATGACCTAATGGCCACAAGTGATGCTTAAAGACCTCTGCGAGTTGTGTGGAATAATACTGGAAGAAACTTGCTAGCTATGGGACAAAATAAATTATTCTGAACTAAGCAGTAGTTAAAAAAACCTGTTTCAAAACTTGTGTGTGTTACTTGCAATGACATTATATAATGTCAAGAAATACTTTAAAATTAACACAAGAATCAAGTCTCCCAATTAATGAGACTTTATTTTGTTTATTTTTACCTACCACCTCAAATTTTAACCAGATAAATCAGCCGATCTTTTCCCATGGAAGGAATAATAACAGTACTTCAGCTATGTTACTATGTTACTATTGATCTTCTGTTCTATATGATCTATCCAAACTAGTTGAATTTCTGAAAAACTGAAAAGTAGATTAGTTCTAGCATTATCATGATGAGAAGATAGTTCCTCTTTTACCGTGATGTTGACCAAGTCTATGTTTGCCTTACTTTGACCATCTGTCTAAACAGACCATATCTATCTAAACGATAAGATTTTAACTCCAGATGTGATTGAGTTTCAAATTGGACTGAGGTCTGGGAGCATAGTTTCATTTGGCTTTTTTAAATTACTTGTAAAGATCACAGAGAAAGCCTAATTTAGGTGTTTCTGTTAAGAGCCTAAATTAAGATGGCACTACTCTAGTCCTTAAAGGTTGTGATTGTCCCTTGAAGAGTGGCTAGCACAAGGAAAAAGGCTGAATAAAATTGTAATGCAAAACAATATATAGTAATAAGCTGCATAACGATAAGTGAAGTTGTTTATTACAAATCAAGCCAAGTGACATCTCTTAGCCATGAAGCTTGATTTATTTCTTTTTTCCTGGCATAGCTTGTGACATGTGTTAGCACTGTTATTCATGCATTATAAATATTTATTTATGTATTTATATTTTATGCTTTTACAGGACAGTAAAAACAAATAACTGAACAAGTTTACAGGCAGTTACTCTGGTGTTTAATGGAAATAATAGTCTGCAAATGTCCTGCTCTGTGAGAGTACTAATCTGAGCTTCTCCAGGGAAACATTTATAGCAACTGAGATTTTTCCCTCTGGGTGCTGGAAACCCAGTGTTTGAGTCCCTCTTTTATTTTTTGCAAAACAATGAAAACAACAAAATTTTGTCAATGAGACTGAAAATTTTCAACAATTTTTTCTTTCAAGAATGTAATTGCTGTATAATGGTAAAAAAAATAAATGATAGCAGTTTGCCATAATGATATGAGAAGTAGTAATTCAGGCTCTGTCCTGACTGATAAATATTATTAATGATAATGCTGGCTCCTGGTCTTTATAATAAAAATATTTTTTATTTTTGAAAAAAAAATCAATCATTAAGACATATTCTCTTTTACTTTCCACTTCTTTTTACAAAAGAATTATTTCAGAAAAAAAGGAAGGGAAAAAGAGGGAAGACTGGGAAAAAAAGGGATGCAAAGACAAACAAGAGATAGTTCTTCCAGAAAATATAAACTGAAGAAATTTCAAGGGCCTTGTTTTGATTAGTTTCTTTGATCTCTTTATTTGTGGTTTGCTGAAAGTGAGAAAATTTTGGGAACATTAAATTTTAAATGGGAAACTTTTTTTTTTAAATAAACCAACCATGTTTCTTCAAAACATTTACACTACAAAAAAATCCTTATTTTTTTTGTCTCCAAGGATCTCACTTGATCCAATTGTCTCCCTATTTCAATTCCACCAGCAGGAAGGGCCTTTACTTCACTGGAAGATCACACCTCGGATAGGATAGTTTCCTGTTTAGCTTGAAGCAAAAATAATCTATACAGCATGATGGGAGAGGCAGAGGAGAGAGGATGTCTGGGAACAACCCCATTGTGAGCTTCTGCCTGTGCTGGAGGTCAAGGTTCTTATTCAAACCTTGACCAGGCTCAGGAAATCAAGGCAGCAAAGAAAATTATGAAAAGACCAATCTCTTCCTCATTTCTGTTCTGAGAAGTATAAACGATCATTTACACAAAGTCCTCTGTGAGGGAAATCTATGTAGCAAGATTCTAGCCACTGCAGTCACCCACTCACCACCCTAGACTAAGCAATTTTATCTCAACTCTTCATCAACAAAGCCTTCTATTTCCTTGATTAACCTTTTTTTAGTTGTTGTATTTGTTTTTTTGTTTTATCTGTGTTTGACTTGGTGTTTTTTGGTTGTTTTCTTTTGGGAGTGGGGTTATTCTTTTTCTGTTTTCTTTTATATTTTAAAGATAGAGGCCAAATGTATCTATTTTCTGTAATACTAAAAGAGGAAGGAAAAATCCACTGAATAGTCCATTACTTTCTCTTACCTCCTTTAAGCTGTTCAGAATTCAGCTTTCATTTTGATGGTGGTTTAACAGCACTTGATTAAAAAAAGTAAACTAATTACAATGGAAATGCAGCTCTGCAAAACTTTTAGAAAAACACATTATTTTGTTTTAGGGTTCAGTTAATATACATTCATTTATCATCTTTATAAGAGATGTACAGGGCAATGATGAATAATCCCTGGCTTCCAATCAGGAAATGCAAATTATTCTTCCCTTTCTTTTTTTTTTCTCTCTCTTTCTTTCTTTTTTTTTTTTTCCCAATGAATAATGCATACTAGTAAATTTGAAGCAAAAAAAAAATTGCTGCCAGAAATCTGGCAGGATGTAATGACAAGCAAGAAATGTAATATGGTGTGTTACCAAAGCAACTTCTAAAAAAAAGCCAAATGCTGCATTTCCTTCAGTCACAATTACATCATCAACCTTGAACTTAGGAGAAAGTCTGCAAAGTACGACCTGGAAAAAGGATGGGAAGGGAAAAAGTTGGCAGTGGAAAATAAAATAGATAAAATCCACCTCCTAGTTTTAGAGGTTTTGTTTTCTTTTGTATTGTATTGTGTTCTTTTGTTTTGTTTTGGCTTGGTTTGGTTTGGTTTTTGTTCTGTTTTATTTTACACTGGAGTCCAAAATCATGTCTTCTAACTTGAGACATTCATCTGCCTACCTGAGACACTTAAATCAAAAGTTCCAGCATTTTGACTTTCTATATGTAGAGAGAAATCTTCACTCTTGCTGGATAACAGAGATCTTAGATTGGATAAACTGGGTGAGCTCTCAACCTTCCTCCAGCATCAGCTGAAGGAGTTTCAATTGACTGGACTTTTACTTTAGACCATATATTTAAAAGCTTAAACTTACATGGGCAGAATGTAGGTTACAGCTTCATCCTGCCGCCACACACAGGAGTCAACTCAAAGGAAACCAGGTCAATAATCACAGTTTAAACATAATACAAGAAAGACCCAGTGTAAGAGGTATAGTTATGTGCATACCACAAAAAAGGAACAATATAGCATGGACCCATGCATTTCTCTGAAATATCAAAACTCTATGAAGGCTTATTCCCCTTCAGATCCTGCTATTTATAACTGAGTTCTTGACTTTAAACCACTTTATCGTCACATCTGAATCATAAAGTGCATAGAGGAAGCATAGTAAAATCTTATTTTTTATCTCTTTTTGTTTGTGTTGTTTTAGCTTGTTTTGGTTTGTTTTAGTTTGTTTTGATTTATTGTAAATTTTTTCCCCAGCTCCTGAAAATCTTAAGAATGAAGGGTTATAAAATTTTTGGACCACAGTGTCTGTGTCTGTATCTATTGTTGTTACAGTGTTTGAATCCAATCTTACTACTTATAATGAAAAGAAAATACGTTACCTCTAAGTTTAACCACAGACTCATTAGACTGAAGACTATCTCCATCTGTGCTCTCTAAATGCCAGGAGAACTATGAGAAACAGATTAGACAAGAGGAACCAGACTGCAGCGTTGTAAGCACTGACTATTAAATGTAGCATAGCACTCTACAATAATTTTTCTTCTGTATTTTTCTAAAATCAGACTGCTTTTGGAGGGCCCTGATTTTAAGTCTTGAGCTGTTTAATTCCTCTGTGGCCTTTGCTTTGTGAACGACTCTTACAAGAGTTAGGTTCATCAGAGATGGTTGAGCAAATACATTATAATACTCCACAACAGCTTTTGCTTTGTCTTTTCTTAAACAAAGGTGCAGTTTGAAAATCTTGAATATTCATAAAATTAAAGTGAATAGCTAGTCACATGAGGTCCTTGAAATTTGAAGGCTCTTTTTGGTTTTGTTTGGCTTTGCTGTGGTTTTCTTATTTGTGTGTTTTTTTATTTGCTTGTTTGTTTGGGGTTTTTGTTTGTTTGATTTTTTAATGTAGGCTTCTTAGCTGTCTCAAAACTCAAGCTCTGAGTTTTGATTTTGAGCTAGTAATACACATTAACCATACAAAACTAAGAGATAGGAAAACTTGGCCAAATAGTTTCAGGAGGAACTGAGTAAGTATTTAAGTGATGATACTAATAAGTTTGTCTAAATACCTTTTGTGTGCATATTTCATTTCTCTTTCAATGCAGAAAAAAAGTCTTTCTATTTCAATTCAGATTCTCTTTTGGGTCTTTCTAATTTGGGTGCTTATATTGTTTATTTGAGTGTGTGACTTTTCAAAAAGTCCCTAGTATCGTAAGAATAATAATTCAACCAAAATTTTTCACCAAACAAAAAAAAATTCCATTGAAGAAAATCCCTTCTGTTTTCTAAGAAATTGAGCTCTTTTATTACTAATCTCTGAAATTTAGATATAATTTACCTTCAGTCATTCAGAAAAATGTTTGTGATGAAGAAAATTATGACTACTAATAAAGTCAAGCACAGCAGCAACAGTAGAGTTACACAGAGAACTTATTTGAAAAAAAAATTCCCTCCCCCAAAAATAAGATCTTCCTTGAAATGTTTTGATCAGAGAGTACAATAAAAATTACTGTTCAGTTTTGAGCATTTAGAGTTTATTGTGGGCTCATCTTATAGTACTTAAGCATGCAGGAAGTTGTTTAAAGAAAATAGGCTGCTAAATCACATTGGATTTTAAAAGGATTTGAGTTACTACACTTCTATAGATTTCTTTAAATTTCTAAGCTCTCACTATAGATCTATGAACATGTTGGACTGCTGAATAATCATTTGCATCTTAAAACTGAAACCACCTCAGGAACTGCTTGAAATGTTCTTCCTATAACAATGTTCTTGTACCAGACCCGGAAAGTATTTGTATTTCACTCCCTATTCCCCTTTCTGATAGCCACCAGCATTGCTAGAAAAGATTTCACAGTTTATAAGTTTCTTACAGTTTATGAGTTTCTTACAGTTTACTGGAATAATTTTTGGTTTTACTCCTAAATGACTATTCTTTCAGTATTGAACAGATGGTTTGAGTCCCTTCTGATGACCAAGTTACACCTACTTTTTATTCACAGGTGCACATTCAGGGCATAAGCAGTAAGGTGGTTGTTGATAAACATGTGCTGTGTCCAAAGTTAAGTTTTCTTCTCCTTTTGGTAACAAGATTGAAATTGTAATTTTTATTCTTTTGACTTACACATTGTAATGCTGTGACTATGTATTTATTCCCATTTCCCTCTTTTGTATCCCCAAGACTGCCACAAATCCCTGGTGTCAATTGCCAATGTAAAAAGACATTTCATAGATGGATAAAGGCCAAGATCAAGTTATTTTACTAGGACGCAGCAAAATGTTTTCTGGCATACCTCTAAAAAAATCAAGAAATTGAGGCAGAATGAGACCTCTCATTGTGTTAGAAGCCAAAATATATTTATTGTCCAGATGTAATTTAAGTTTTATTGCCCAGATCACAGGTCATTGGTTAGCAGATGCTGGGCAGGGAATCTAGCCGGTCAGCTAATAGCCTCCCCACTGCTGAAATTAACTAACAGTTGAAAGATTTAATAACCAAAGGTCACGATAGGCTGTTTGAAGAGTCGGTAGGAACCCAGCTGATAAATTATCTTCTTCTGTTCTGGGGCAAATGTTGCCTCACCTCCCTCCGTGATATAAAATGAGAATTAGAAAACTGAACTCTTACTCCAGGCCAAAAAGTTGATCTTCACAGCTTGCTAACATCTTACAAAGAGTGCACTTCCTGTCCTAACCCCTTGCCTGGACTGTTGCTGTTTATTCTGAAACCAAAACGGATCAAATTAGTAAGTGGAGCAAAAGCACTGATTAAGGGATTAGGAGTGAGTGAAGATTTTGAGGTTTATTTTTGTAAAAGGATTTGAGAATATCAAACAGAAGATACCACGCAAGCATGCAAAATCCTTGTAATACATAGTTTTATGTTTCCATTTCAGTTATACTCCCAATCATGATAGGATTATCAAAACCTACCAGAGTTAAGATTAGAGTCCTCAAAAAGATTATGATATAAGAATTTATCATCAAATTATACCAACCCATCAGTCTTGAGTCTAATTTCTAGAAGCACATAGAAGTACATTTTGTAATCTCTTCTAACTTCATAATTCCCATCTAAAGTGTCAAGAATATGAAAATCTGAAACCTTGATAATTTGCTAGTGTTTTCAGTAAAAATGGCTACTAGTGAACAATTAATGTTTCATGCTTATTATTTTTTTTTTTTTCACTTTTAAATTTTCCATGAAGTAGGCAGCAGCTTACTTTGCACACCCTTAAACTTGACCTTACATCAAAGCCTGAAACAAGTATTATTGTTATGGAGCAATTTTGAGCAGTGAGGAGGGGGAGAAAACTTTTATCTACTTTTGCATTATTAACATTGTCCTTAAGTGCTCCCTTATTCATACAATGGGAGAATTGCAAGGTCATGTCAAGATCTCCTGTCATTCGTATCAAGGGGCTTTGTTCACACTTTCTAGAAAAAGTGTGAAGTGCAAGAGGATTAAGGCCATGGTATTAATGTCAGTGGAGAGATGCACCAGGTTCCACTATGCTTACCCTACTATAAGGTTGATCCTAGGTTTGAGCTTGATTTGCAAAGTAAATACTCATCAGTCATGTCCATACTTCCAACAGGGAGGAAGAGTTTGCATCCAGATACTCAGCATCTGGGTTGATACTTGTGCCTGAATTTTCCTATCTGGCTGATCTCCTAGCTCATTCTAGATATGAATGAAGTCATCCTCAGTGAGAATATGAGGTAGGCATCATCAGGCAGGATGAGACCTCTCAGTGTGTGAGAAGCCAAAGTATATTTATTGTCCAGATGTAATTTAAGTTTTATGGTCCAGATCACAGGTCATTGGTTAGTAGATGCTGGGCAGGGAATCTACCCAGTCAGGCATCCAGAGGCCGGCATCAATACTAGATGAGTGTGGTCTAGAAGGTGAGACTGAGTACCAAGAAAACATAGAAGCAGACGTACACTCTGAACATGCAAACATGATTAAGTAACAGGAGTGGGCTTGCATAGCTAACTTTTAATGATGGACCAAGTTCAGTCACTGAGATTTTATTTTAAAGAACATAAACCTTCCCTGCTTGGAGAAATTTCATTCATAGCCTGTAGGATCACAGCTTATTTTGTACTTTTCAACATTTTCTCATATACCTGTGCTGCACTCAGGCTAAAATAATAATCTCCTTTTCATTTCATATTCATGCTCTGGTTCAAGGAGAGAAATTAAATAGCATGCAAACCTCAACCGATGTTGTAAATGTACATGTAAAGGAGAGCATGACCATCACTGCAAGCAAATATGAAATATTGCAGTAAACAGACTAGCCCTTAGCAAAATATACAGTGAACTCAACACACCCACATGACCATGCAGGAGAAGATTTATGCAGAGAGAATAAGGACTAGAAAAGGAAGTAAAAACAGCTACAGGACAAGGCTTGTGATACTGTAGCAAAGTACTGCCAAAAATTTGAAGTTTTCAAAGTGGTCAGAAAAGTGAGGCAGTTAAAAACAGTGTGAGATTCATTGATCCTTATGAACTGCAGCCCACTGTTGAAAATAAGTCCTTTTTCTTACATTTTAAGGGATATGCATGGCTTCATGTTTTCATCCCAGGGGATTCATGGCACTGAAATTCACTCAACACATGCATGTTAGGATTAAAATGGCAACTTGCTGTGAATAAAAGCTGAGCAAGAATAGAGAGAAGGGATGTAGAAAGAAATAATAAAAAAGCTATGTGTCTGATAGAGCAGTTTGTATTACTAGGTGGAACTCATTTGTCTGAACATAGATGAACTGATCAATAGAAGCTTCTAGGAGTGATTTGCTCACTTAAACTTCTATATCAAAACTAGATTAATATGAACCAGTCTCTGGAAATGTCTGCTTATCCTGGACTCTCACGAAGGAAGTCTTAGGTAATGAAATCAGACTTAGGTATCTAAATTTTAGACACCTTTAGGTGAGCTGAATAACTTCCTTACTTATTTGTGATAAACTAGTCCACAAATAACCCAAATGAAAGGGACACATACAACCCATTCAGGTAATATCACAGTCCAGGCTATGGAGATTACCCTATCAAAAAGAGAAAAATTGAGCAGTTTTACTGTTCAACGGAGTATCTAATAATTAATTGCTATTATGGATGTTGATTTGATAAGTATAAATATCTATAGAAAGCATTGGTGTTTAGATTGCTAGTGACAGAAGTTACTTGTTGCAAACATTCTGTAGTTTTTTGTAAGATTTGGGTGATATGGCCTCCATTTCCCACTTAGGTAAAAGCTTCACCTACTGAAATGCTGTGAAATACTTCAGAAATGGGGAATATGTGGAACTCTCAGGCAGCTAAAGGGCTATTCCACATTCAAAGACTGCACTTGCACAGAGAATTTGGTGTGGGCTCTTGAGATGAACGTTATATTAGCCTTCCTTTTCCTAGTCAGCAGTTTTTCTCTTTTAGTCCCACACTTCTTTTGGGCAATTACATTCATGCGTGTTTGTCAATACTGAATTTCATTTGCTGCATAACAGCTCAGAGCCCAGCAAATCTTGTTGAATTTTCCTTGCCTCTTAAGCCTGAGTTCTTGCATCTCCCCAGCTTTGTGTTGTCAGCAAAACTTAACCCATTTACCATTGGTCTCTCGATCTAGGGCAATTACAGAGAGAAGCAATAGCAGGTGCAGGAAGCTTAACTAGAGACGGATGTTGTACTATCATTGTGGTCTCCAATTCTGTGTTAGTATCAGGGTTATCAAATTGGTTCAAATTAAATTGACATGGTCGTAGAGTAGGTATCACATAGTTGTTATAAATCTGAGACTTTCTTGACTCTAATGCCTCAAGAGGAGACAAGGAGGAGACAAACATGCGCAGAGCTAGCAGAAGGTGACAGAGGGAATGAGGAGGGAAAAAAGGGAGAAAAGAAAAGGCTTTAACAGGCTACCTACTACATTTGTGTATTGGCATAAGAAAATAATTGATGAGGACATACACAGTTCAGAACACAAGAAATGCGTACATCATTATTCATTAACTTTTACTATTCCCAAGGCAGAGAACGAACAAGCTAGAGCTTACAAAGGATGAAAATCTCTGTGACTTGGTGCCACATCACCCAGCTTTCCCCCACCAGGCCACCCTGTGGAATGCAGAGCCCTGAACTGAGAGCATCTGGATAACTTTCCTGGAAAGACAGAGCTTCTAGGAGAAGAATAAATTTTATCAAGGTCTTTTGTATCTTTAGTGATTCCTCTGGGTCATTATACTACTATAAAACTGGCATTCTGTAATTGTAATTGAATGCTTTGAGAGATATTCTTTTAACATTCAATAGACTCGACAAGATTACTTTTAACATATCAAACTCTTCAAAGGACTTATGGAAGGGACATTCCATCTATGAAGTAGGAAAACAGTAAAGACCTTGTCAGACTGGTACATTTCTGGACACATGAAGTGAGAGTACTCTGATCCCTCAAATGAGTCTAATGAAGTGTAGGCTATTCACAAAGGCATTCAAGTTAGGAAGATAGTCACCTTGAAGTCCAGGCAAATAAATAATTCCAGAATATAAATAAAGCATCATGAGCCAGGATGAGTAGTTCAAGAGAGGAAAATGTAGAGTATTGAACTTGGGGGAGAATAATCCTGGGTACCAGTATGTGCTGGGGGCCAATTGTCTGGAAAGCAGCTCTCACACAGAAGGACCTAGGGGTCTTGATGCACAAGAAATTGAATATGAGACTGTAATGTGCCCTTGCAGCAAAGGCTGCCAACATCATCCTGGGCTGTATTAGGAAGAACACTGTCAGAAGGTCAGAGAAGGTGATCCTTCCCCTCTACTCAGCCCTGGTGAGACATCAGAAGTACTGTGTTCATTTATGGGGAATGGGCATGCTGGATCAAGTCCAGCAAAGGGCCACAAAAATAAAAAAACCGTAAGTGTTAAGCTGTCCACATAGAAAGCACACATTTTAATTTCCACAGAAGTCAGCAGATGTTGATCTAAATAGAATTAGTCCAGAAAGCTACATATTTAGTCCTAAAATATACATCTAAATTTCAACAAATGGCCTGCTCATGAACCAAAGTGTTTCATGCACTCTATATTTTAGGATACAAATGAAGCTGTGTTTCCCTGACTAGACTATAGTGTTGGTAAATCTCCTAAGTCTCACATTCTGAAGTATTATTATGTAAGAGTCACTGCTGGTGAGGGGACAGCTGTGTACAGACTGGCTTCTCTCTTGAGGAAAAAAATAAAGCAGAAAGCTTGTCAGCTTAGGAAAAGCTGGTTCCCCCCCAAGCTTCTTATAAAGAAAAAACTTGAAGGGTAGGTCCATGTTACTTTGACTTGACATAAGCATTGCTTGGCAACAACCAAAACATCAGTGTTTTATTACACCATTTTCAGCACAAATACAAAACCCCCCCCCCCAGCCACTATGAAGAAGATTAACTATGCCAGCTAAAACTAAAACAAAGTGTCTTACCAACTTGTTTTCACTAAATTGGACACTACAGTCCTCTCAGAAATGCAGTTCTCCTGAATAGAAAATTGATTCTATGATTCTATTCCAGCAAAACCAGGACAAAATTTTCTCTAGTAATGTTTTGTTTGAAGTATATTTTGAGAACTATAAGCATTAGAAATTGTAGAAAATTTTAATTTTTTTACTCTAGTCCAAAACCAGAAGGATATCTTTACAAAAATTGCTTACCCATACTACTGAAGAACAGAGTTCTTGGCCAAATAAAGGCAATGCCAGGGGAAAAAAAAAAAAAAAAAAAAAAGAAAATTAAGTTACATAAAGGAGTGTAGTCATGATGGAAGACACAGAGCATTACACAGAGCAAATGATTAGCTGAAATGCAGGCTGCGGAAATATTTGGTTGGGTTGTATGATTCTCCCAGGGAATGTTGGGATATTCTCCAGCAGATGTTTCATTGTGCAGACATTTAGAATTAAATTACTAAAAACAATAAGAAAGCAAGTTGTTATGGTTTAAGGGTTACCAGCCTGAAAGGGAAGGACAGGTGGTGTCTGTAGGACCCTGGAGGGTCAGAGATCAGTACTGTTCCGTCCCCTTTCTGGCCACAGTCTATACAAAAGACAAGGTTTTCGCAGGCTTGTCCTGGCTTTCCTGGGCTGCTTCCCTGTCGCATCCTGGGACGGCTGGGCCTAGCTCCACGTACTCTGCAGCATCCACCACCATCTGCTCCCCGGCACCACTGCGGTCCCTGGTGACGAGTCACAGCAGTCGCAGCAGCCACGAGGCACTGTTTGGACAC
>NW_010191625.1:0-976 GCF_000695765.1 Mesitornis unicolor | reverse complement strand
TTAATCCTCCCCGTGGGACGGGTAGGGGCAATAGAGAGAAAATCCTGCTCTCTCTCTTTCTGACCCTTAAACGAAGACACAAGTGCAGTGAACAATCATTGGATGACTTTGCCATTGGAACAGATGAACTGATTGAATGTGCCTTATTAAATACTAAATATTCAATTGCTGTGATCCTAAGGTATGCTTTAATTCTTTGTAACTTGCTTATATGTTCTTAAGACATTGCCAAATGAAATAAGTAGTAGGAATGTGGATTTAATTTAAGTCTATCAGAGATGATACCTTTTGGCTATTTAACTAATAATTATTAGACTACAGTGGTTTAGGCCCAGTGCATAACTGAGCACCACAATGCCCCAAAAAAAGGCTAGTCAAAATAAGGACTGGGAGGGCTTCTCACCACTTAAAAAGGTCACAGGCAAAAGACAGACTCATCATAAGGAATAAGGAAAAAAAGAAAAAAAATAATTTGTTACCAACATCAGAGTAGAACAATGGGAGATACAACCAGATCTTAAAATAAAAACACCTTCCCCTCACCCCTCCCTTCTTCCCGGGCTCAGCTTTTGTTCCCGGTTCCTCCACCTTCCCCCTCCTCCTTTGCCTTGAGGCACAGAGGGATAGGGGTGGGGGTTTGCAGTCGGTCTTCCCACCATGTGCTTCTCAGGAGTAGGAAAAAAAAAACAAACTTCAGCCCAGTGTCTCTCTCTCTGCTTCCACATGGCCCCCTTTCCATAGGGGAAAAAGTCCTCAGAAGTCCAATATGGGTCTGCCTACAGCTACAGTTTCGCTCACACACAAATAACTGCTTCAGCTCAAGTCCACAAAACTCCAATCTGGGTCTGCCCATGGTCACAGTTCCCTCACACACGACCAGTCGACCCGGCTCTTCCCACGGGTTGTAAAGGGGAAACCTGGGTTCCGCATCCTCCTCCTCCTCTGTCTCCTTTCTTTCCTTCAAACCGACCTTGGT
>NW_010191624.1:360-10019 GCF_000695765.1 Mesitornis unicolor | reverse complement strand
TATATTATAATTATACATTATACTACTATATATTATAAGATAGTTATTACTACTATCTTTTATTGTTTACTTGAGCTTTATTATTTTTTTTCCAGACCTTGAAAACAATGTGGGTATATCTTCATTCTTAGAGCATGGAGAGAACAATTGTACTGTTGCAATTTTTTATCAAAATCTTTGCAAAAACTTTCAATAATGCTTGACTTGCCTTTCAACATTAGATTCACATTTCTGTTATTCTTCCTACTGAAAAAAATGGTCTATTTGAGCCAAAGGAAGAATGAAATGTCATCTTTTCTTCATTAGAAAAGAGAACAGTGGTATCAAACACACGTAGCAGCAGTAACCCTGCTTTATGCACACTGCACATTCTATTTCAATGTTTCATCTTTCTTAATATGCTAATATAGACATGCTATCCATGCTCTTTACCTCTATATCTTGTCCCATATTTGTTTTCAAACCAGTCCATCTTCCAGGAGATAGGAATAGAGGTTTGTTAAGCACAGCAAAATCACGAAGGTTTCCAAGGCATTTCATGCAGCCATGAGCTTCCACTTGCCTGCAGATAGGTGACTCACATGTTGTGACTGCTGCTGGCGTTTCACTCGTAAGCATATTTATAGCCATTATGGATAGGACTGTTTAAAGCTAGAGCTTTGTATTATTTTTTTCTACTATAACCAGGCAGAAAAACTTTCTTCGTCTATTTCTGCCTGTCCTTAATCTGCAGTTGCATGTACCGAATTAGCAGGTAATGAAATATATTAGGAGGGATTGAGTGTTAACTCTAAGAATCCAGCTCTTCATGTGTTATTTGAAAAACAATAGTTGCCATATTTAAGATGATAATGAGCATCAGAGCTAAAGTGAGATTAGAAACTTTTAAGTGAACCTTAATTAGATTTTTCAATTTTCAGTAATTGCCTGACAGTAAATCCCTCCTATGTCAGTCAGAGCAGAATATAAGAGGGCTTTGTGTGTTCTCCTTACTTAAAACATTGGAAAGGCTTTTTGCGGGATTTTCTTGATACCTTTTATTCACCATTGCAGTAATTGAGGGCTCAATACTAAGTGGTCGAGGAAAAGCTTCTCTTAATTACACAACATGAGCCCTCTACCATATTTTTAGCTTTATTCTCAGTTGTTCAGACTACATTGGGAAGCAAAAATACTCAGATTCAGTTTCAGACTATGAATAATTCACATATTTCCTCTCATTCACTAGGAAAGACTGTAAGGTTTGCTGCAGTAAATAGGCAGCACCTAGTGGTCTTGAAATGCATAATCAGTTCAAGTTCTTAACAGTTCCAAGTTCTTTAAATAAACATTTCATGAACTAAAAGCAAGTACTAGTTTCCACATGTGCATGTATGTGCATGCACAAGTGTGTGTGCATGTACAAGCATTCATGCATGCATGTGTTTGCACAGGAGAGCAAACATTCAATTTCTGACTTGCTCTGAGGTCTAGATCTTCATCTGGATGGAATTTATCCTTTAGCTTTCACAGACAAATATAAGGAAGAAAAAAACCCTTGAGTTTTTAAAAGCCACTGTTTGTTACAGTGGAGCCAACCCATATAAAGACTCCACATTTTACAAAAAATCTGCTGTTCTTCATAGTGAGTAAAGTATTTTAGTGCCTTCATCTAATTGTAACTTTTCAATTTTAAATTCAAGACCTCCAAGTTAATAATAATAATTAGCAATATTGATTATCAAACCTCAGAGTTTATTTCTGTTCAAATGAATCAAAACCTCAAAAGCTATCCAACAAATAGCTCTCTGGAATTGCTAGGAAGAAGTATTAAAAGCATGGAGGAAACTTGGTCAGTTAAGCTCATTATAACAACCTGAGCTCTGTGAGTTTTCATACCTTTGAATCATAGAATCGTTAAGGTTAGAAAAGACCTCAAAGAACATTAAGTCCCACTGAACCATGTCCTGAAGTGCCACATCTACATGTTTTTTGAACATCTCCAGGGATGGTGACCCCATCACCTTCCTGAGCAGCCTGTTCTAAGGCTTTATCACACTTTCAGTAAAGAAATTTTTCCTACTATCCAATCTAATCCTCCCCTGGCGCAACTTGAGACCATTTCCTCTCGTCCTATTGCTAGTTACTTGGGAGAAGACACCAACACCTACCTCACCACAACCTCATTTCAGGTAGTTGTAGAGGCCAATAAGGTCTCCCCTCAGCCTCCTCTTCTTCAAATAATCCCAGCTCCCTCAGCCGCTCCTCACAAGACTGGTGCTCCAGACCCTTCACCAGCTTTGTTACCCTTCTCGGGACAGGTTCCAGAACTTCAACACCTTTCTTGTAGTGAGAGCCCAAAACTGATCACAGTATTAGCGGTGTGGCCTCACCAGTGCTGAGCACAGGGGGATGTTCACTTTCTCAGTCCTAGTAGTTACCACACTATTTCTGATACAAGCCAGGATGCCATTGGCCTTCTTGGCCACCTGGACACACTGCTAGTTCATGTTCACTCTGCTGTTGACCAGCACCCCCAGGTCCTTTTCTGCCTGGCAGTTTTTCAGACACTCTTCCTCAAGCCTGTAGCATTGCATGAAGTTGTTGTGACCGAAGTGCAGGATACCTCATACAATTAATGTCGGTCCATCCTATCCAGGTCCCTCTGCAGTCAGAGAGATTTCTTCACTCAATCCCCTCACCAGATCATTGATAAAGATGTTAAACAGAACTGGCCCCAAAACTGAGCCCTGGGGAACACCGCTTGTGACTGGCCACCAACTGGATTTAACTCTGTTCACCACAACTCTCTCTTCTCAGCCATCTAGCCAGTTTTTTACCCAGTGAAGAGTAAACCTAAGCCATGAGCTGCCAGCTTGTGTAGGAGAATGCTAGGGGAGATAGTGTCAAAGGCTTTACTAAAGTCCAGGTAGACAATATCCAGAGCCTTCCTCTCGTCCACTAGGTGGGTCACCTGATTATAGAAGGAGATCAAGTTGGTCAAGCAGGACCTGCCTTTCATGAAGCCATGCTGGCTGGGCCTGATCCTCCAGTTTACCTGCTCGTGTTGTGTGAGCACACTCAAGATGAACCACTCCATAATCTTTCCTGGTACCAAGGTCAGGCTGACAGGCCTGTAGTTCCCTGGATCCTCCTTCTGGCCCTTCCTGTAGATGGGTGTCACATTGGCAAGCCTCCAGGCATCTAGGACCTTCCCAGTTAACCACGACTGCCGATAAATGATGGAGAGTGGTTTTGCAAGCTCATCTGCCAGCTCTGTCAGTACTCTCAAGTGGATCCCATCCAGCCCCATAGACTTGTGAGTATCCACGTGGTGTAGCAGGTAATTTACTGCTTCCTCCTGGATTATGGGAGGTTTATTCTGCTCTCTGTCACTGTCTTCCAGCTCAGAGGACTGAATACCTAGAGGATAACTAGTCTGACAATGAAAAACTGAGCACAAATAAGGCATTAAATACCTCAGTCTTTTCCTTGAAGGAAATTTTATTCTATGAAGTTTTTTGTAGATCCATTTATCTTCAGTATTTATTTTTTTCTCTCTACTGAGTTTCTCACTTCAATAGCAAATATATTATATCTAAAACTATTTGAAGTATTGCTAGAAACAGCACTGAGGTAAATATGATTGCATCAGCAAACCTACTCTGTACATTTTTTAGTGTTCTTCTGAACTTTATTGGAAACTTTGATCAAAAAAAAAAAGTATGTGCCAGTTGGATTCCATCGAAGTCCATTTTTGGGTATCATGAAAGGCCATGACATGGATGGATCAAAAGAAGAGTGGGAACTGCTTCAAACATCGATAACCAGAAGCTACAGAAACCATTCAAGCCACTTCCTGCCCATGGCTGGACTTCTTTGTTCTCCCTCACTACAATCCACAGTTCATCTGAAGTAGGCCAGCTTTACCTGGATGGATGGATGGATGAAGTTTCATATTTCCTAGGCACTAAAGCTTTCAAAACTGCCATGTTCTTTTACAATTTAAGAGAAATACAGAACTGGAAAGCTGAATGTAAAGCATGACTACAGAATTAAGGCCAAATCTGAAGCCACTGCATTACTACAAAACCATCCCACTGATGTCAATGAAGGGAAAGCCTTTGTGATAATAATTCTCTGTGAGCCAAGGAATTTGGCAAATTATAATTCTGAGACACCCTTTCACTGGGGATGGGGAGCTGCTTGCCTTCACAGAACAGACCAGAGTTCCCGTGGCAGACCACACAAATCCATGACAACAGCTATGCAGTACTAGGTGTACTGCATCTCCAAATTTGTTTAAAACTGCCTGTTTCCCCTATCCCTTGTCTAAACTGTGTCCTGCTTATTTCCTTCCAGTTCTTCCAAGGGTATCTGCATATGGAGAAATCAATCCTGATCCCAGGAAGATGTGGAAAGCTGTTCACTCTTGCATAAAGAAAAGTATGGATTACACGCATACAGCCGGTTCTCTATGTGCATGACCTGCATGATGTGTTACAGGAAAACTTATTCAGAAGTGACAGTGATCAGAATACAGCCCTTTAACTCTCATACTAAAGGTACTAGTAAAAAGTCCCTCCCTCATATAAAAACTTTTGTAGTCTTTGTAGAAATTTAAGGTGCAGTCAGGAGGTCATATCATACTACTGATTTTTAACCAAACTCTCCACTGAAATCAATGAGGAAAGCTGCTTAAAATCAAAAGTACAACAAAGAATCTGCAGGCCTGTTTACATTTGGACTTTTTCTAATTTTTGTTTTCTTCTTTGATTTACTAATACTCAATCTGACATGTTGTTACTGGATGATAAATATCCGATATGTATATGGAATTTATCAAAAATAAGAACAATATGGATGCGAACATTGAATTTTCAGGGGAAAAAAGATATTAAAGTACTAAAGCAGAGTGTATTATCACTCAAAATTGCTATCCTTTTAAATCCCAGAATGGGTTCTTATGGCCTACGAAAAAGGTTCTTTCAGTTCACTCATATAGTAAATAAAATACTCGAGTCTGGAAAGGAACAAAGGTATTAAAAAGGAGCTTTATTGCTCAAAATAGAAACAGTTTAGAAAGTATATCTAAAATCCACATTGGAATCACAGACCACCCTGAAAAAAAGAAGAAAATATATTTAGAGTCAATGAAATTTCTAAAAACAGGGGAAAAAAGGTAACTGCTTATTTCCACCAAACAAAAATGTTACATATAGAGCCAGACTGCTGATATCTTTTCACAAATTTATAGTGTAGGAAAAGGAGCAATGAAGTTAACAAAAGCCACTGAGTTCATTTATATCTGAGAAGAGATCGTCTTAGGATATTAATCTGGGAGAGAGAATCTGTGTTCTGCTATGGACCTTGAAGAAGCTGTATAAAACTTTGAACTCTGTGGGGAAGAGAGATGTGAGCTATACCTCTGTGCTTAGCATTTCTTGCAGAGTAGCTCAAGCCTACTATTTCTTGGACTACTCTTCTGAGGTGCTATAACTTTTCCAATTTATTGCAGCACAAGCCTGGAAATCCTGCTTTTAGATTCTATTCTGGCAGCATGCACGTGTAAGCTTGCAGTCACTATCTTGTGTTCATTTTGACTGCTATTGTCTCGAAAATTATTTTGCCACCCTTTCCAAAACAGCAAATTCCAACCAGTTTATGACATTTATGAAGACTTAACACATAAAATAACCACATACAATTTTTCAAATACATATAAAACAGTACACAGCCAAAAATACTGTCTGTAATATGGGCATAACGGTGTCCCTTTACATGTGTACTGAAAAGAGAAATTTACTATAATAGTAACATAGTTCAGATGTTATGGTGTAAGTATCACAGAACAGACTGAGAGAAAGATTGATTAAAGAGACATTTAAATTAACTGTAGTGCTGTACTCAATTGAGTAGCAAGAGTACCTTGCACAGGAGCAATGACTGGTCTGTCAATATTACATCAATATTCTCTAAACTTGGAGAGATTGGGGTTGACAGCCACCAAGGCTGATCTAGCCAATCAACCCTGCTCTCCGCCTTCTCTCCAAAAGAATATTTCATGTATTTTCTTTTAAATATTTCTCTTGAAATAAAATCAACTTGGAACAAACCTGGAAGACTACAAGACATAGTGGAAGGCAAAAGAAACAGCATGAAAATAGAGTTTAAGTCTAGGGCACAACAAACATATAGGGCACATATGCTAAAGGACAGTGGAATTAACTGTATAGGCAAAAAATGACATCTCCAAACAGCTCATCACATTGAAGTAAGTCTCTTTTTACATTTCTGAACATAAACACATGCACTAGCTGCACTAAAAGTGTCTGGGATGTAGAGGAGGGATAGGAATATTAACTATGATTTGCCCTAAGAACACAGCTTGATATGTATTAAACTAGCCCTCTTTTCCATACATCTGCTTATTAAGAAAACAAGAGGTTTGGGGGCTTTTTTGAGGTTTTTTTTTTTTTGCGTTTGTTTCTTTGCTTTTTAAAAGGTTAGAAGCTCTTGTTCTATCTCAACCATGCTGCCATACCAATCCTGTGAGCTTTGCCTTGAGCTTTTTTATGCTGGCCAATACCAATTTAATTTATAATGAAAACATTGCAACTCAGACTGTACTACCTACTAGCATATTGATTCTTTTTCACCAAACAATTATGAGGAAATAAAAATCTCATCTCTTTCTCTGCTTTTTGAGCTAGTTTTTGATTGTTTTTTTTTTCCATGTTGATATTTTATTTGTGTACATAAATGAAGTGTAGGGCAAGGTATCCATAAAAGTTGCACAGCTTTACTGAGACTTTTTTATATAAAAAGTAATATATCTTTCTTGTGTAGACATGATTCTGCTGACAGATACACTTGATACATCATACATAGAGGCTCACATTAAGGGAAAGTATATGAACCATACCAATATAAATCTCTTTATAACAGTAAAAGAGTATTCACATTATGAATGGTAACAGTATTTTGGTTTTAAAAAATTATGTCCTCAGTCGAGTCAATCCACATATAACTGCAGCTCAGATCCCAGCCCATTCTATTCCTGAAATAAAATACATTTTTTAAACTTAAAAAGAAGTTAAACCAGCTCACCTGAAATGAATGCAACTAATTAAAATGGTATTTAATCTTAATTCAGAATAATTTGTTTATGCCATAGGTCATACTTTACAGTTCCTAAATGCCATCTCCAGTTCCTAAATATAATCTCTTTCCAGCTCAGCCAAAGAACCCATTTTCCATGGTTTTGGTAATGACTCTTCTTCTAATGATCACTTTTTGGCATGGGTAGGAGAGGAAGAAATCTAGATGAAGGCACCAGTCCTTCTCAGATCTCATAGCCAGAGAGATTAAAATGCTAATCAGGTCACCTGCAGAGGCCAAGTAACACCAACAAATTAATACTATGGCATATCTAATTCCTTGAGAAAGGAATTACATTCCAATCAATGAATGATATTGTCTGATATAAAGCAGAAAAATTCAGAAGACCATTTTGAAAGTATTTTTAAAACTTGTCATCAGCAGGTACTGATAGTATTTTCTGCAATAAAGATACTTTTTCTGTTTGGAGTAAAATAGTCGAGGGTGTGACAAACTGTAGTCAGTACTGCAGGTTGTCCAGACACTTCTTATTCTGTCTCAGAGTTGTAGCTTGATCTTGAAAAACCAGGACTCGTTACTCTACTGGTTGGTTGGGGTTGATGGCAAGTCTTTGAGTCTATTGTTCTGGGCTGATGGCAAGTTGAATTTGAGTCAACAGTGTGCCCTGACAGCCAAAAGGGCCAACCGTGTCCTGGGATGCATCGTGCACAGCATAGCTACCCAGTCCAGGCAAGTGATTTTCCCACTTCACACCACACTGGATGAGCCCCACCTTGGGTACTGTGTGCAGTTTTGGGTGCCTTAGTATAAGAACAACATCAAACTACTACAGTGTGCTCAGCAGAGGGTGACCAAGATGGTGAAAGGCCTCGAGGGCAAGAGGAGTGGCTGAGGTCACTTGGTTTGCTCAGCTTGGAGAAGAGAATGCTGAGGGGTGGCGTCATCATGGTCTATGGCTTCCTCAAGAGAGGCAGTAGAGGGGGAGATGCTGATCTCCTCTCTCTCGTGACCAGCTATAGGACACGAGGAAATGGAATGAAGCTGCATCGAGGCAAGTTCAGAATGGACATTACAATAAGGTTCTTCACTGAGAGAGTGGTCAGTCATTGGAACAGGCTCCTCAGGAAAGTGGCTGTGGCACCAAGACTGTCAGAGTTCAAGGAGCATCTTGACAATGCTTTTAATCATATGGTTTAGTTTCAGGCAGTCCTGTGAGGAGCAGGGAGTTGGACTTGACAATTCTTATAGGTCCTTTCCAACTTGAGATATTCTATGCTTCGATGATTTTCTGGTACTTGGTAGTTGACTATGCATGCCAGCATGGGAAAACTGAAAACAGATGCTGAAGGAAAAGTTTGGATGCCACACAGTAGCTAACATGAAAAATCTATACATGCTTGCTGAGATGGCCCCACCAAATAGAGAGGAATAAAAAGGAAGAGTGGCAAAGGCTGGTGACAGGCTGCTAAACGTGACAGACTGGAGGCACAAAGGAATTCACTTCATGTATGTGGCTTCTCTGCAACTGTTGACTAATTGGGAAAAACCTTTCCTGCTGCGCAAAAGATACAAGCCACTCAAGGCTACGCAATTAAAGCCTGGTATTCACAGTTCAGTTCATTCAATGAGAGACTGGAAATGAATATTGATGTTGCTGAATATCTCTGTGCAGGTACAGAAATAGAGTGGTCAACCTAGATTTGTTTTAATTATATTGTTTGAAAGTGAGTTGGTAGGACATAAAATAGTATGTGGAACTGGGGCTATTCTAATGACCAATAATAAATGTGGAGGAATAGTCTACAGCATACCTAGTGGTCTGCACAGCGTAGCAAGAGCTGAGCAGTCTTGAGGATCTATGAGAGTTACAGCAAGTGTCTGATTTTGGAGAACACTATCATTCTAGAGGAAGAACCTAAGGGGGGGGGGAAATCACAACTCACAACAAAAAGGTTATCTTGCTTTGATGCTCTGCTTGGTAGATTATTTCACTCTCAGTGATGGACTGCTCCTTCAAATACCTGATTATAGCATTACAGATAATCAATAAGAAGAGGGTGGGGTGAGTGTAATGCACAAGAAGTGCTGAGATTGATTTATTAAGCTTTTTTTTTTTTTTTAGATTTAGACCATTCTATTTGAAGAACTGCCAGTATTTCTGGAAATGAAAATCAGTGATAATTAAGAAAAATTGGTGGAGTTGTGCAGCACTAGGTCGGCAGTGGGACTCAATGATCTTAAAGGTCTTTTCCAACCCAAATGATACTGTGATTCCACTGCTCTATGATTTTAGCTTCACAGATTCTGGATTCGGTGAACTCTAGGTCCTCAGTGCTTGGAGAGGTAGAAATTGCCCCCAAAACTGCAATGAGCAATGTTCATCCTGATAATTTTTCTTCACGTGGTTTACGATGCTACTTCTGCTAATGTCATTGCTTCCTTTGCTTGGAATTTAAACAACTGAGCTAGCATAGGCTAATGGTATTAAAAGGACTGTGCCCAGAAGCAAACATGTCATCCCGATACACAGGTATTAGGCTTAGATTTAACAGTGAGAC
>NW_010191624.1:0-324 GCF_000695765.1 Mesitornis unicolor | reverse complement strand
GTCCTGCCATAGACGGGGGGGTCCACCTGCGTCTGTGGCCTGTTTGACAACGTGAAGGTAAAATTAGGGCAGAAACCCCACCGTTCCGGCAAGGACAAGTCGCACTGGGCTTCGAAGCGAGGAGTGACAGCACAGACCCACTACCACAGGTCACCTCCTTAAAGAGGCTGAGGCGACGCGGGTCAGCCCTGCTCCGGCCGGACTCCAGGCCCAGAGGCGCCGGGCTATCCTCCCCACACCACTTTCAGGGTGCACACAGGCGGGATCCGGACAGTTGGCGCCTGCTTGGCGGCGGGTACCTCCGGCCGGCCCAAGCCGAAAGGA
>NW_010191623.1:10320-19616 GCF_000695765.1 Mesitornis unicolor | reverse complement strand
GGCGGAGGGGCTGATCCCGGGAGGAGATGCGGTTTCTCCCCGGCATCCAGCACGGGTCGTGCCTGGTCAGGCAGTGAGTGCTCTAACTCCTGGTTTTTTCCGAGGCCAGTTTGTCCATTTGTGACTATTAAAAGCAAAAAAACACCAAACCCACAGATTTCCTGCAGCCAGATAAGTGCTTGGTGGAAGGAAGGGAGGAAGGAAAACGTTATTTGTTTTCATAGAATCGTTATGGTTGGAAAAGACCTTTAAGAGCCGTGGCCACTTCTAAACCATGTCCCTGAGTTTTGATTCATACTCTTCCAAATCTCTCGCTTTTCCCATTTATTCAAGAGTTCACTCGAGCTGTCAGTGTCTCGCAGCAACCCAGCCGCTGATTCATCTTCTAATATGAGTGATTCCTTCCACTTAATTATTAGCCTTAGCAAAGTAAAACCACTTTGGGAAGCCTTAAAAATGGAAAAGGCAAAAGAAATATCTTTCTGTGGTGCCTGATCCCCGAACTGCAAGGGCGGCTTTGCTCCTAGGGAGCACAGTGGGAGTCTAAAAACCTTCACCTGAATTTACAGTTACGTTTACTCCTGACACTATCATGTGTGTTGAAGGCTTAGAGGCGCATCAGTTTATTTGGTCATTTATATTGCTATTTTCTTCTAAAATTACGTTATTTGGGACAGCCGAAAGCACACAAGCCTGCAGTGTCATGCGACTGGTGGTTTAGACCCCTGTGGTCTCCACCCAAAAGGTGTCTCTGCATCAGTCTCACCTGGTCTGATCACGATGCTGCCCAGAGACCTCCAGAGAGAAGTCATCAAACACAACAGACGGCAGTGATGTTTTCCCTTCCTCCCTCCCGTTCAGGTAGTGGCCCAGTTGGTGGCCTTCTTCCTGGTGAAGAAGGGTCGGTAGAGCTCTTTGCGCTGAAGAAGGGTTGATAGAGCTTTTCTTTGTGAAGAAGGGTTGGTAGAGGTTTTCCTCATGGAGAAGGGTTGGTAGAGCTCTTCGCCCTGTGAAGAAGGGTTGGTAGAGGTTCTCCTCATGGAGAAGGTTGGTAGAGGTTTTCCTCATGGAGAAGGGTTGGTAGAGGTTTTCCTCATGGGGAAGGGTTGGTGGAGGTTTTCCTCATGGGGAAGGGTTGGAGCCCTTCCTGGTGGAGGAGGGTTGGTAGAGCTCTGCCCCATGAGGAAGGAAAGCTGACTTGCTGACTCAAAAGCACATCTTCCACCCCCGAGGAGGCACCACGGGGCTAGTTGGAAGGCTGCAACAATTTTGAATTTTGGGGTTTTTTATGAATGAATTCCTGTTTTTAAAGGCTCTGTTATTGGTATTTTTTTCTCCAGCATACACAGACATTACTGAATAGGTCGGGCTTGTCAGTAAATCCATGTCTGCAAATCACCTAAAACCCTTTTCAGTAACAATTCCTGTGTAATAAATATAGGCTATATAATTGCAAAAGCCCCTGGCAGGCCATGCAGTCATTTAATAAAAAACCTTCATAAAACATTTGCTTAGCCATGTGTGTTTTATTTATATGGCATTTGGTGGTGAATAGATTGCAGTGCTGTGCTTTGCACAATCGCATTTATGTGATGGCTTGCATTTTTTGATAATTTCTTGATGTTTTCACTTTAAAGGTATCAAGTGTGTCTATAGTGTGTGCACCACAGGTTTTAGTAATCATACAGGTTATAATAGAGGTTCTGTCTCAAAGATGGATTAGGATTCCCGGGTGGAAAATGTTAAAGTGCAGGGGTGTTACTGCTTCTTGCTATGTAAAAATACTGCTTTAGTACCAGAAATGTTGAGGTTATCCTGCAGCAGATACTCACTTATTCTTGGAAGTAGCAAAATTAGCTCATATTTGGGAAGATGTCTATGAATATTGCTGTAGAGGAAAATAAGGTTTTACATTGTGTCAGCAGAGGTGTAGCCTTGTGTTTCTTAGTCATTCGTGTCCTTTCTGAGGCGTCTGTGTTTCAGTGGTCTCCGTTCTTAAAAATAAAGCCCAGCTCTGGCATTTTGGGTGTATCCCTGAAAAAGAAGCTGTTTCCCGGCTGTCTCTTTGCCACGGCTGTGGTGAGCGTGGGTTGGTCCTGAGGCGGTGATGGGGGGGACAGTTCCTCCCCTTTAAGCACTTTGTTTTTTCTAAACAGGACAGTGAATACCCAGAGATGGAAACAGCCCCTAAACAGGATTATTTGGGTTAAAGCTCCTCCTTACTCTCTCGTGGTAATACAGGGTTTAATCCACCCCGAGGTAATGGGTTCAGTGCAGAAGTTACTGGGGAAAGCGGTGTCCCTCAGCACCCTGATGTAACCTCTTATTTTCAGACTTAAGCAACCAAAATCTTTACATTTGTTCTGATAAATACAACATTTCAAGCATTTTCTTGTCTTCTACATTTTTCATTCATCAAGTGATTGACGAGAGAACCCCAGAGTTTGGCCAATGCTTTTCATTTACACAGCGTAACTGGAGCTGTGTGTACGCAGTGTTATTTTCTAAGTGTTCTTTTTCTTTACTGTTTCTTTCTACTAGCATCTGTAACAGATTAACCAGAACGTGTTGTTTGTATTTATAATGTCAAAATTGGGGTTACCGACCCCGCTGGCCCCGTGTGCCGTCTCCTGCGGGAAAGCACAGCATCCCCTGAGGTGGATAATGAAATCAAGTTGTCTATAAAGTTTCGTTTAACCTTGTCACTTCGTAATTGATTTCTGAGCTGGAGTAATGTGCTTGTAACTTGGCTAATTTTGGTTTAATTTGAGCACTTGGTCCCGCCGTGTTCTGACTGACAGAAAATTGCTTTTATGAGCTCAGCTCAGATCTTTACAGTACGGTACAATACTTACTTACCCTTCTTGCTTTAGACAGTACAGTACTTCTCTCTTTGTAAGTATTTTAAGTATTTGTGAGTATTTCTTGTGAGAGATCATCAGAATGTTTCCAAAAATGCAGACACAGTTCAGGTTCAAATAATTTCCTGTATCTCGCAAGTTAGCATTTCAGTGATTTCTTTCCTTTTTTTCATGGCTATCCCTCGTAGTTTCTCTCAGTTCTGGGCACTGTGTAAGGAGCGGTATTGAACCTCTTGAGAAAAGATTTTGAAAGCTGCTGCCAAATAAAATGAAACCTAATATCCAATCCTAATAATTACAGAATTAAAATGAGTTGAACGAGCTATAGATTGCCTTTATCTGTGAATGTCACTGTAGGTATTTCAAGTTTCTTTGCTGAATCCTAATGTTAGTATCATCTAACCCGCTTTCTATTTACATAAATAAAATAAATAGTAACTGGTGTTTTGGTATTGTCCTTTCTTGCAGTAGGTAGGTGGTACAAACTGCTCCGGTGTGCACTGGTATTGCTCCTACGAGAGGATGGGGAGTTTTGGGGTGTATTTTCTGCTTTCCTCACAGCCATTACAGAACATTAGGGATCCCCCTTTCCTTTTTCTCAGCCTGGGTTCAGTTTCTCAGGCGCAGGGCGGGAGGTGGAGGAGCTGTGCCACCACCGTTTCTCCGTCTCACGCCATCGTTTGCCCTCAGGCGGGTTTCATCCGCAGTCACCTACCCAGGACTTCCATTTCGTCTGCTTTTTGATCTAATGTGCCGTAACGAGGGGAAGCAACCGAAAACCGCTCTGCTTCAGCTCAGGGCTTCCACCGAGACGCATCTGAACTGCACACCAGTGACCCCCCAGTCCCTCCAGTAGCAGTGTCCTCGTTGAGTGGGACGGGATTTGAGAGTCAGTTTCCTGTTGAGGAAAACTGCAATTTTGTAAGGATTACAACACTCTATTTTCATGGGAACAAAGCTGATGAAAACTTTGTTATAGGTTTCAGTGAATGCTGGTCTGCAGGTTGCCACAGTGCTCAAGGTCTTCAAGGTCTTGAGATGAACAGAGGCTGGGAGGAATGGAAACCTGTGGGAGTCAACCCCAAGGTGACCAATTAATACCAGTCATACCAGCAACGTCACATTCACTACAAACTGGGGAGTTTGCTGGGGACAGCCCTTCCTCCTCCTCCTCTTCCTCTCCCTCCTGCTCCCTCTTCTGTTGCTGACATCTTGAGAGGGCCTTGTTTACCGTCCTACCCCTGAGGCCTGCTCCCCCACAGTATTGGCTGAGTATAACTCTACGTATTTTATATTTTAACTGTTATTAATATTAGTCTGATATTATTATTATTTTATTAAATATATTTCTATTTCAGCCCACAAATTCCCTTTCCTTTTCGGGTGATGGAGCACCTGTATAAACCATGACACAAGGCCGTCATGCAGCCCAGGGAGAAGGCTCCAGGCCTGTGGACAGGCCGCTGGGAGGCCCCGAGGGCATAAATCATGGCAGCACACAGCCTTGCTTGGGTTAAATTCCCTTGTTCCTGGCTAATTAGCCCCTGGGGAGCTTTGTGGTGTATGGACAAGGCTGTTTCCCAGTACCTGGGCTAGCGGAGATGTCTGTAGCCTGCACCGTAGGAAGAGGAGTAACCTGAAGGTTCACCCGCCATGTTCTCCTGGTGATGGCTCTGTGTTCATGGGCGTGTGTGCATCACCCTGTAACACTCAAAGTGTGTTTTAGTCTGGGTTGTGACTGTGTGAAATTGAAAACATTTAATTTTGGTCTTTTTTAAAATCATTTTTGGTATATTCAGCACTGTTGAATGTTTCTTCCCCTGAGACTTTGCGCTTTTGCTTTGAGCGAACACTCAGAATGGTATTAACAGTCTTTCCAAAACTATTCCTCACTGGAGAGTTATGAAAGCATGAAGGATATCTATTTTTATTAATCAGAGGAGACAGACTGGGCAAGTCCTTACCAAAAATTTGAGCCTGGAAACCTCCTTCACATTTCTGACTATCCCAAGTGCCACTCTGTAACATCATGACTAGTGAAGCATTACATTTCGCTGGATGTTTCACAGTCCTGGAGCGAGAGAGATGTATGAGGGCCAGAAACTTTTGATTTTCTTTCTTGATGTAGGCATTGAAGCCTTACATTGTTTCAAGTTCAGCGTTGGCTCATACATTTCTTCTGAGTCCTTGTCCCTGCTCCCTTCAGCTGTGCCAGCTTCGCCATTTGTGGTTTGGTAGGGCGAGCCAGATCATGAGTTCTTTATGTACAAAGACAGAAGAAAATTGACACTTTCCATACGCAAAGGTATGGAAAAAATAACCTAAAATAGGGTAAATTCCCTGTGTATATACATATATATATATGGAAATTCCCTGTCTGAATTTCATGTGATCACCCTGGTAGTCAGCAGTGAGGCCTGGCCTGTTCCACAGAATCACAGGATGGTTTGGGTTGGAAGGGACCTTTTGAGATAATCTGGTCCAGTCTCACTGCCATGGGCAGGGACATTTTTCACCAGATCAGGCTGCTCATGTCCATGTGCTGAATTATTCTCTGGAAGCCCCTCACCGTGGAGTGCAGATCTGGTGTAGGTGAGCAATTCATCCCTCAGGCAGTAGGTGTCATTCCTGCAACTTGAGATCTCAGTGTTTTCTTCTCTCTTTCTTCAGCATCACATAGGTGTCGAGATGGACAGGCGTGTTTTTCTCTGATCTACTGAAAAAATAATAAATTATCAATAAATAATCAGCTTAATGCAGTATTGTGAACTGTATCGTGATGAGTAGGTGCTCCATCAAGGTAGCAGTTTGAGTCTGGCTTTGCTGCCAGGCTCTTCAGACCCGGTCCTTGTCATCGTGGTGAGCTCTACAGTGTGGATGTGCTGTGCTTCCTCGACTGCTCTGCGGCTGCTAAAGCTCTTAACCTTTTTGGCTTCATTCCTTTATCTGCTGGAGGATGACAATACTTACCTGAGAGGGAATTAAGACGATTAAGTAGCTAGGTCTCAGTCTAGCACAGGATTTAAGGATATGCTTAAGTTGGGTCCTGTTGAAGTCCTTGCTTTGCTAGAATGGAGTCTCCTGTTCAAAAAGCATTTCTGAGGATGACAAGCATATTTAAGCTAAGTGCTAAGCATTATAATAAAGTTGCTTTTGTATTGCCATCCATTCATTCCTCCCTCCTCATTCTTATTTTATGTTTCCCGTCATTCACTGCTTCTTGGTCACCGTGTGTGCTGCTTCCTTCCCATGCTTCCTGCCTTTATCCCTGTCAGCAAACCACTCCCTCAGTCATGAGGGGATCTAGAAAATACACCGAAATGGTATTAGCAAGAAGTAGGGCCGTGGTCACCATAATCCCTTTAATTGCGTGCTGTATCCTTATTTTTCCGTAGCTGTACACAGCTCAGGAGGTTGAGTGCAGTGATCTTCCATGGGTGTGTGTTTTCATGCAGCAGGAACAGCTAAACACGACCAGGACTGTTAATTGCTCGTGAGAAAAGATCAGCTTAAATTAGTAAATTCAAGTGACAAAGCTGCAATTGGAAATAAGCCCGTTACATGTGGGCTGCATTGGTGGGAATTCAGCACTGCATAGGCCAGCGCTACTCAACGTGTGGTTTGTGGTCCAGAGGACATCACAAGAGTTCAGAAATCCCTAGAAAATATTGAAAAATCAGAAACAAGGAAGTTCAACTCATCCACATAGGCGCATATTTTCATGCAGTTTGTATGTACGTACCCATGCCCACTGGTGTTTTACTGTTCTTGTCACCCAGTTAAAATGTTTTTGGTACTAAAATCATCATTTTATTAAATGGCTCTGTTTTGTCTGTCACTGCTGTTCCCACCTGCCAAACAGTGCTGGGATTTGAGATAATCTGTGAACTCCTTTTCGAAAGGGATTTGTGATTTAAAATGAGAGAACGACTGGGCTCGCATATTTTGACAGAATGAGGTAACTTTAATATTCTGACTCTGTCGTGAATTAGTGTTGAGTGCTGCAATACATTTGCATGCTAATCTTTCTATTAAATAACTAAATACATCATCTAGGTGAATCCATGGCAATTTTTGATCCCACAGCTGTTACGTTGAGAAGTAAGGGTGTGAATCATCCAGATAAAGGAGCTGTGCCATTCTCAGGCAATTAATTTCTTTGACTAATCAGATGAGTGGAAGAGAGACAACAAGGACTTACATATTAGAGGGTTAGATTGGATATGAGGAAAAATTTCTTCACTGAAAGAGTGGTCAAGCACTGGCAGGGGCTGCCCAGGGCAGTGGTGGAGTCCCCATCCCTGGCGGGGTTCACAAACCGTGTGGATGTGGCACTTGGGGACGTGGTTTAGCGGCCATGGTGGGGCTGGGTTTGTGGTTGCACCTGATGATCTTAGAGGGTTTTTCCAACCTTACTGACTCTGTGATTCTTTATTCATTTTACCTCTGTGCTTAATAAAAGTAGCTCACCACACCATCTTACGACGTCACTGCTAGCCCAGCATTGTGATGGATCATCCCAAAGGGATTTCAGCTCCCACATCTCGTGCTGGAGGCAGGAGGAAATGCGTTCAGATCCTGATCTCGAAAAGACTCGTACGCCTTCTTGACCTTATTACTGGGAACAGCATCCTTGGTGTTTGTGAACCTAATGACCGTAATAAATTGAAGTGCACGTGCAAGTATTGACAGGATTGGGGGCTGGTGGAGCAGCGAAGGTTTCGCTTCTCCGTTTAAGGGCAGAGCTCAGTGGGGGAAATTCGGTAGCTTTTAGGAAGGGAGCCAAAAGCTGCCCTACTCCTGTCCTCTGTATGGAAGTCCTCACCTTTAACATATACAAACAGGGACACAAGCATCTTGTGTTTAAAATATTCCAACCCCAAATGAACAACTGTTAAAACCTGGCAGTAAGTCAAAACCAGCCCTTGCCTTTGGGGAGGCAGGCGGGTGGTGTGAGGAGCAGAGCAGCAGTGGGGAGAGCCAGGGCTGTCACCCTTCCCTTTTGGGGGTTCCTGAGCCAAAATGGAGCTATGATGTGAACAGAAAACTGGGCAGAGCGTTTAGCATCACTGAGGAGTGTGGGGGGGTCCCAGTGGGCCTCTTGTATTGACATCAGGGTACACCCCCACATTTTGTGGTCCTCAAGATGTCCCCAAGGATGAGCTGCAAGGACCTGCTCATCTCTTCTGTCCTGTCTGGCTCAACAAAAATAGTAGCAGAACTGCATGACTGCAACCTTGTGCAGGCTCTCAAGAAAGCCTGAGCCAGCACACTTTTAAAATTTCATGGTATTGAATATGAGAGCGTTACAGAAATAGCAGAGGGGAGACAGCGGCGGGCAGAAGATGCTTTTGTTAGAGCAATAAATGCACACGAGGACATGTCTCAAGCTATGAAGCTTGTGTGGAGGTGTCTTTTGCTGTCACCGCTGTCCTGGCGATGGCTGATGGACAGCAGGATGACCATGAGCCAGCACTGTGTCCTTGTGGCCAAGAAGGCCGATGCCATCCTGGGGTGTATCAGGAGAGGGGTGGTTGTAGGGCAGAGAGGTTCTCCTGCCCCTCTACTCTGCCCTGGTGAGACTGCATCTGGAATATTGTGTCCAGTTCTGGGCCCGTCAGTTCAAGAAGGACAGGAACTGCTGGAGAGAGTCCAGCGTAGGGCTACAAAGATGATCAAGGGAGTGGAGCATCTCCCTTATGAGGAGCGGCTGAGGGAGCTGGGTCTCTTTAGTTTGCAGAAGAGGAGACTGAGGGGAGACCTCACTCATGTTTATAAGTATTTAAAGGGTGAGTGTCACGAGGATGGAGCCAGGCTCTTCTCAGTGACAAACAATGATAGGACAAGGGGTAACGGACACAAGCTGGAACACAGGAGGTTCCACTTCAATTGGAGAAGAAACTTCTTCTCAGTGAGGGTGACAGAGCCCTGGCCCAGGCTGCCCAGAGAGGTTGTGGAGTCTCCTTCTCTGCAGACATTCAAAACCCGCCTGGACGCCTTCCTGTGTAACCTCATCTGGGTGTTCCTGCTCCGGCAGGGGGATTGGACTGGATGAGCTTTGGAGGGCCCTTCCAATCCCTAACGGTCTGGGATTCTGTGAAGCTCTGGTGTCGGTACTGGCCCTTGTCTGGCCCAGTGTGGTACCCTGGTACCAGCTGCCATCTCTTGTTGCCATCAGGATCTGTCCATCGTCCTTTTGCTTCAGAGTTTTGGGCACATTTTGTGACCCTTAGCTGCTAATCCTGGTGGACACTGCAAAACAAACTAAAAGCAAGTATTTTAGATGTCCGCTTGGGTATTAGAGGCTGCAGTTAAGCCTGACCTTGCTGGAGCCCTCATCTCCTGTTTGGATGCCGCAGGATTATAATCTAATATCAATTTCCATCCCTGATTCCCTGGTGCCCGTGTCAATATGATAGGCCTGAACCGCGGTTC